>NC_026658.2:5724390-6032520 GCF_000004075.3 Cucumis sativus
TTAAAAGTTATTTGAATTCTAGAACAGAAAGTTGGACATTGAATGTTTAGGTTTTTAATTCCTATCTATCTACTATCAAATGTTTATGAAATGTCAAAGGTGGTATCGTAATTTAAATAGAGTGCTTTTGAAACAAAGGACAAAGTTTAAGGTACTTTTTTATTTTTTTCAAATTTAAACTACATGAATTCCAACTGGTATGTAATTGAAGACTTCTACTCTTTGACTCACCTGTCATTATTTCATCACTGTTGTTATTGGTGCACCTTTTAAAATTTTCTTGTTGTATCATGCATTGACTTCATACCACTAACATAGGAGTCTTGCTTTCAATATTGGCTTTATTATTTGCTTTAAATGTTGTTGAGATTATGTTCTTTTCCCCGAAGAAAATTAAATAATAAATAATTGTTGATTTTATTGGATTACGACATCTTTATTTCACAATTGAAAATAAAACAAACTAGTTGATTGATTGTATAACCTAAGAGGCTCAACTACACCTATTCTCAACTTAGGTTGCTTTTGGAGAAAAAAGAAAAATATCAATTCATGCCTTTAAATTCCAAGTGTTGAATCAATTAAAATACTTTTGTAAGTGTATTAACAATATAAAGCAATCGCGCAATCTAAATGCGAATGATTTTATACAAAAATGGTGACTAGTGAAATACAAACAAACTAAGAACGAGAGTTGATAAACGCTATTGTATTGGAGTAGTTAAATGTTAAATGTGAAGGTAAAGAGGTAAAAGAGGGCAGAGCAGAAACATTTAGTTTTTAAATTTTGGGTCTAATGATGTTAAAATATAGGTTACTAATTCCTAAAATTTCACCAAATTGTCAAATGCAAGACTTTGTATGATATTGCAAAGTGTCAACAAAAAAAGAAAACTTGAGATTTAAAATAATAATAAAAGAATTGGATCCATGTGGTCAGATCTAAAGCCTCCCCCTCAATAATTGTTTAGTAACTAACCCAATAGAGGTGACCCAAATCTATTTTTAAATCATTTTTATTCGATTATCATCTTTTTATATCTTAAATCTAATTATAAAAAAAGTGCCTAATAATTCTTGTTGAGTTGGATATATATATATATATATATATATATATATATATATATATATATATATATATATATACATATATTTATATATCTAAGATATGAAATTGAATTTGATTTTTAGCTTATGGCTACTATATTTAATTTCAGGGTCAAAAGGGGAAATGGGGAAAGATAATTATACATACAACCTTTTGAAATGAACCCAAATAATTAATTATATTATTAGGTTTCAAAATTTGATAATATAAATTAATAGATTGTTAGAGTAATTAAAGCAAGTGGATGGACCAATTCAACAAACATATCAGAACCAAATAATCAAAACACCAAAATATAAGGCTTCTATGATTGGAACTTCTAGATAAAAAATATGCACCTCACCTGACCAATTCACTCAAACTTAAATGGATACATATAATCCTTCTCTCAAAATAAAATAACCAAAATGTCATTTGACCCAAGTGTGAAAAACTAGGATGCATAACTTTCATTCAACTTATCCAATACAGTAATACCCTCCCCTCTTCTGTCTTACGTTCTTGCACTCACACTTGTCCTTTGAAAAAATGGTTGATAGATAGTTCGTTATATTGAGAAAGGCTTTATTACTAGTTAGTTCAAAACTTAGGTTAGACAACACTTAGCATGTAAAAATTCAAGTCTTCCATAAGAACAATTCCAATCCAACAGTTTCATACTTTGTGGTTTGACATACCAAAGACCAAAGCGGTTAATGTAACTATTTGGCAATTGGCACTACTTCATTTAGACTTCAAAATCTAATGTTTAGCTTCAATCTCCTACTTTACTCACATTCATATTCATGGGATTCACTGCTTCACAATTATTAAAAAAAATTAACTAAGTTAAAATATCATTTTCATCTCGATACTAGTAAATTTTTTGAAATTGGGTTAAATAATAATAATTAATTTTAAAGTATATGGGAATATGTTGTTTAGATTCAATAGTAAGAATGGTAATAGATGATAGAAAGTTTCTACAAAAATTAACCAAATAATAATAGTAGGGACAAAATTAAGATTTATTGAAAGTAGGGTGACTAAAGTTTAAAAAATATATAATTACAAGGACTAAAATAATATTCTAAAGAAAAAAAAAGGTCTACAAAACCTACATTTATCATCATCTAGTAATATATACTTGATATATTCTTATGATATAAACTTGAAAATTAATGAAGAGCTATTTTTCAAAAATAGAAAAAAATGACCTAACTATTTACAATTCAATTCATAGAACCAAACATAATTTATTACCTGATTTCTTTATAAAATGTAAATATTTTGTAAAAGTATTTTATTTATGAACATTTCTGCAATAAAAAAAAAAGTGGGGCCATTAAATATTGATCAAATAATTATAATAAACATTGGCACACAAGTTTAGAATAGCTAATAAAACTATCTGTCTATGCATTCCAAAATACAATTTGTTCCCCCTCTCCCCAACATCCGACACTGAATAATATGAATTCATCCTTGGCAAAAATCACAAAAAACAAAACCTAAAGGTCGAGATCATCAACAGATGCATCTGACTTTAAACCTAATTTTGTAGTCGGAAGCAGTGTACCTGGAAAGTTTGAAATTTCGTCTAGGCTGTTTTCACAACTTGGGGAAGAGACTTCAAAAGGGACATTGATGGCCTCCTCACAGTGTGATTAAGAAGAATTACAAGGGTCAACAGTGTTAATGCCCCGGCTTGATGTGCAGTTCCGAGGGAAACTGGGACGTAAGATAGAAGCGTTGATACGCCTAAGGTGACCTGAGCAGTACACTTACAATAGTTAACATTATGCAAACTATATACCAACAAAGAGGATGAAGATACTGACAAAGCTGAGCTGGAAAAGGGTGAAAGAAACTGTGATCCATGAATAAACATTGATAGAATGCTAAAGATAAAGGAGAGAGAAAGAGGCTGAAGTTGATATTTGAAGAACGGTAATCAAGAGACTGAATGACAAATCACATTGCACTAATCTCTCTGATTAGTGATTACTATGTGTGGTATACTGAAGGAAGATTTTCAAGTATAGCAAATAACAGCAAACAGAAAACGTGAATAGTTTTGTTTTTGTATATCATTTCATCTATCTCAATGAATGTTTTGTTTTTCATTAAAAAAAAACAATAATAAAAGGTTCTAAGAATAAGAGAGATGATAATGGGCCATTTAATACTCGGGAAGCCTCCACAAAATCATGGAAGGAAAAAAAAAATACCTGAAGAGCGGCCATGCCAAATGTACTTCCGATCAAAGAACGAACTGCAGGATGTATCTCCAATTTCCTCGTCGACCACCACAAGGTACCAATTGAAACTAAGGTCGCAGTGGCGAGTATACGATGATCAAGCTGTAAACCAGATGAAGGACTTCATTGCTTCTTTTTTGAAGATGGTAAATTTATAAATGCATTTTGTACTTCATCAAAAACATAAAGGCATTTTGTGCATAAGATTTGATTATAATACATAACATCAGAATGTACTTGTTCAAGTAGCTCAATTGATATTAACATCAGAAAATCGACATTTAAAAAACAAATGCTATTAAAACATTGGTAGATTGAAATGCGAAATAATATTAAAATAGCATGAATAGCAACACTGAACCATCTAGTTAAAGTTAGTATTTCAAAGGGGTACTTGTATTTTGTGTGTAGCGACCCCTTTGAAATACTAACTTTAATAGAGAACCTGAATGCAGGAAAAATGGCTCTTGACAATTGCATGCACCACGTTTTCTAAGTGAAGGAAAAGCTATTCAAGATTTTTCAATTTGAAATATAAACAATCACTGAAGCATGGTACTGTTTCACGAAGCTAAACCCCCCCTTGATATAATCACGAGGTGATACTAAAATAATTCAGTTTCGCACAAAATGATATTAGCATATAATACAGTCATTGAAGCATTGTAAGATTTTGCAAAGCCAAACACCTTGATCTGATCCACTAATTAACAAGTATGAGAAATTACCTGAACTGTGGATGTATTTTCAAAGAAATTTCGAATTAGTGGTTTCATGTCAAAGATATCATCAGGTACCCACGTATCACCCATCTTTGGAAAGGTGTTATATGCATGCCCCTGTAATCCAGCATACAAGGAAAAGCATGACCTCTTTGGAATGGGAAATAAATTTAATACACAATAAGAAAAGAAGAATCACATACTGCATCATTTCCAGCGACAAATGCTCCTGAAATGGCAGTAATACCAACAAGTAAGCTCACAGGAAGAGCAATTCGTCTAACTTTTGCTGCACCACGAGCCCAAGCCACAGATTCAACAGGTGGTTCAGGCATAACAACAGAGAGACCAGTCCAGAAAAGACCACAATATATAATAAATGCCGACGTAAGATGCGCTGCAAGACGATAAGGGCTTACTCTTGGCTGAACATACTCAGATGCTGGCTCCTGTGGGATGAACTCCTTTAGGAACTCTCCACTCTATCATAATTGGGAAAGCAACAATCAACAGGGATAAAGTGGATCTACCTCTAAACCGCTCTTTACCATCCACCAGCCGATTAAACCCTGCCCAGCACCAAGGGCAAAAAGTGTCGACAATCTCAGTCCAAGACGTAAGGTTATATAACCCTTACGAAGAAAATATGAAAAGGGCAAAGCAAACATAATACCCAGTGCCCTTCCCCACATTCGATGAGCATATTCCATCCAATATATAAATTTGAAATCTTCAATACTCATGCCTTTGTTAACACTGTAGAATTTAACATAAAGTCTTAAAATCCATGGGAACTATTTCTATTCAAAAATTAAAATCAAGCCTAAAAAATATATAACCACGCACTAATTAAAAAAAGACAATATATGGCTTCCAAAAATACTAATTCCTCGATTCAACTTTCCTTTTCAATGAACCACAAATTACCAAGAATCTAAGCAAACCATCTACCAACATGCCAATCGGAATTAAACACAGAATTATTGTACATGCTGCAAAAGCAAGCAAGCAAACAGCATAATTAGGAAGTAAAAGACTATCTCCAAAGCTATAGAAATAATCAATGTTGATACACATACCGCCTATATTCAGGGGACTGCTTATACTTTTCAAACTCCTGCAGCCATTCTTCATCTGTTAAAGGGGGAAGGTTCCCAGTGAACTTCCAGTCAGTCATGGAAAGACCAGATCGTGTGAGACGTGTAACACCACCAAGAACCACCATACTGAAAACCCATGCAGCAGAACCAAAGAGCCATATCCCGACCATTTTCTGAGCACGAGGACCAGCAGTTACAAGCAACTTCAGGCCCTCCTTATTCGAGCCAATTGAAGCCACCGTAGACATATTCCTAAATAACGATGCCTGATGAACCTGAAAACAGCACCCAAAAGGAAAAAAAAATATCTGTTATCGTGAATACAACATATAAAGTGCACAACTTTTGTATGAAAATGTCTAGAAGGTTGAGAATAATTTACCAATGACACAATGTAGAGCAAGTATCAAAATCGATATAAAAAAAAGACCACAAGAGGTCGAGCAAAAGATCACAAACTTAAAACCCATGATTTATCAGCATTATTATTAGACATTCATGCTAGATATAACTTGCAATCAGGCCGTTGATTGACTTATAGTACAAGTTCAAATGGAATTCACACGGATGAGAGATTGATAATGTTATAGAAAAAAAAACACACCGACATAAAAACGACCCAAAGCTAATACATACAATGTAAGTAGAAATCGAAAAAGTGGGAATTAAAAAAGAAAAAGAAGATAAAATCCTGTAAATAAAACAAAATGGAATAGTGAGAAATGGAACCTTGGAGAAGGATGGGTGAGCAGAGACGCGAAAGAGATAGTTGTTTGAAGATTGAGAAGGGAAAGTTGATCTGAATGGTTGGTGGCGATGAAGAGAGGAGGGCTTTGAATGAAGAATAGAATTGTAAATACGGCTTAAAGCTTCCTTCCTACGAAGAAATGAGGCCATCGCAGACTCTGTTCTCAACCAATTTTTGTTTCTCTCTATCTCCTCCTTTGAGTTCGAGGGTTTATCGGAGGTTCCTGTAACTCAACGCTAATTGGGTTGGAACTTGGAAAGGGCTAAGGGGATAAAACGACGGCGTTTCGAGGTAGGGGTCAGGAGTTCTGCACTCAATAGTCAATAATATTATAAACTCTTAAATTATTTTGGAAATTATTAAATTTAAGGAATCTAAATCTGTGCTTATGAAATTCGATTCCTTTATTGTATTAAATTAATTTTTATTACCAAAGTTTGTTGAGCTGTCATCTTCTTATTACTCTAACTTTTGGAAAGATAGGTATTATAAAAACACACTTAAATGGAATATTGTTATTCGATTTTCTTACACAAACTTCAACCATTCTTAATATGAATTATGAACCCACTCACTAGTTTAAATTATAACTTTTAGAAAACCATGCAAATAAAGATAAATTTGAAATTTTAGACAAAAACGTGTCTTGTGGTATTGAATTCCTAATTAGTTCTTTTTCATAGGTTACGCAAATTCTTCTGGTAAATTGTTACATGAATGATATGTTTGAGTCTAATCACACTCATGAAGGATAGTGTCAAGATATTCTACAGCTTATCTCGAATGTAGGGTAGCGTTTCACGCATTTGTCTTGTAATCATGTGGTATAATTGTAAAATTTGATTGTATCTTTTTATCAAATTGAAACTATAAAATAAGGGACACGAAAATAAAATAAAAAAATATTATTAAATTTATAAATTTAACGATGATTTTTTAAATTTGCAAATCACTTACTAGCAAAAATTTCTTTAGAATACGAAGTTACAAACAACCCAAATTTCTGGAAAAAAATTCATAAATTAAAGAGGTTTAGGATGAAAAAAATATTGGAAGTTTAGTTTAGACTCCAAAAAGTCGGAAACATTGTCGATCAATTTTTTCTTTTTCGAAAAAATGAATTAACATTTATATAAACTCACAACATTAATACTCTTCCTCTATTTTTATGGTGCTAGTAGGTGATATAATCTAGATAATCACTTGAATGATTGGTTTAAATGAAAATTTCATATATTATTATCTGCTTAAAAAATTCAATTTTAATTTTTTTGAACATTCATAAAGAGTGTAAAAAAAATGGTCTATAATTTGTAATAACTATGAGTTTGAATTTTTATTAAAAAATGTGAGTATTTGATTGTAAAAATATTATAGAAACAAAATTATGGAAACTCATGACACATTCTATCATATGTGAAATGTATATTTGAAAAAAAAAAACTGTATTTTTGAAACAGGAATGGAAATTTGTGGGTAATTATAGAAATATATAATACATTTTTGGAAAGAAAATGAGTTATTTATTTATATATATATACATAAATAAGTGGGAATGGGAAAATTGAAAGGAGAGGATATGAGTGTGTGAATCCAGGAAAGTTCGTGAGGGTGTGGGTGAGGGCGGAGAATTATTGTTGAAGTTCGGGGTTGGGGGTGGGAAGGACGGATGGAGGTGCGTACATGTAGTCAAGTAAATAAATGGAAGTGATAGGGCTAAAGTCGTCATTTCATCTTCCATTGGCTCCCCTTAACTGTCTCCAGCCTTCAAAGACGTATTTATAAACGAGAAAAAACACCATTCTTTCGCCTCATTGCTTTTCGCAATTCGTCTCTGCTTTTCTTTTCATTTTCTTTCTCCCCGAAGATCTCTCTCTCCCTACTCTCTCTTCTCTTTCTACAACAGGTACCTCTTTCTCTTTCTCTTTCTCTTTCTAGATTTCTCATTTTGATCCCTCCATCCAAGTCTATGTAAGTTGAATCATCTTCCTCATTGTGATCACATATGTTGTTTTTGTTGTTTGGGAACTGGGGATTTCTTATTCACTGCCAAATGTGTATTGAGATCTGCGTGTTTCTTGTTTCCGTTTGGATCCGTGATAATGGGTTCGGTTTTTTTTTTCTTTTTCTTTTTTAGTTTTATGCTTGATTTCTTGTTTGTTAAGCATTTTCTTGTTCTGACTACGTCTGTTGGATCCAATTGAGGTGATTTGGATTTAGATCATGGGATATATTTTGGACGTTCATTTTGAAATTGGATTTTAGGTTTGGGAATATTCAGAGATCTGATCTGATGTGATGGGTGGTTGTTGATCAGGAATGTTTTCTTTTTTGTTGTTTGTGAAGGGAATTGAAGTTCTATTGATTATGATGATCTGCGTTTTTTTTTTATAAATTAGTTGGTTTCAGTTTCTTCAGCAATGAAGCTTAGTAATGAATAATAATGTACTTCTGGGTTTGTTTTTTTTCCTCTTTTGCTACTTCTTTACTACTGTAACTGCCATGGAACTGCATTGTTGACTTAAGTTTTTTTAGATCTGCAACTTGTGAAACTAGTTTCCATCTAATGAAAGATTTTATTTTTGTTTCTTCCACTGTGGCTAAGAGTTTCCAATTCACTATATATATATATATTATACACACAGTTTAAGTTTTTGTTCCTGTTAGTGATTTTATGTTTTTATTTTTTTACTTGTGTAGAAGTTGGTTTTGACATGGCTACGCACACTCCTAAGAACATCCTCATTACCGGGGCTGCTGGATTTATTGCATCCCATGTCGCTAACAGACTTGTGAGAAACTATCCTGGCTACAAAATTGTTGTACTTGACAAGCTTGATTATTGCTCAAATCTGAAGAACCTTCTTCCATCTAAACCATCTCCCAATTTCAAATTTGTTAAGGGAGACATTGGCAGTGCTGACCTTGTCAATTATCTCCTAATTACTGAGTCCATTGACACAATTATGCACTTTGCTGCCCAGACTCATGTTGACAACTCGTTTGGTAATAGTTTTGAGTTCACGAAGAATAACATCTATGGTACACATGTTCTTTTAGAAGCATGCAAGGTCACTGGACAGATTCGGAGGTTCATCCACGTTAGTACGGATGAAGTGTATGGAGAGACAGACGAGGATGCTGTTGTGGGAAACCATGAGGCTTCCCAACTCCTCCCAACAAATCCTTATTCTGCGACAAAAGCTGGAGCTGAAATGCTTGTGATGGCCTATGGTAGGTCATATGGATTACCTGTGATCACGACCAGAGGAAACAATGTTTATGGACCTAATCAGTTTCCTGAGAAGCTAATTCCAAAGTTCATTCTTTTGGCCATGAGAGGTCAGCCTCTTCCCATTCATGGAGATGGTTCTAATGTTAGGAGTTATCTGTACTGTGAGGATGTTGCTGAGGCTTTTGAAGTCATTCTTCACAAAGGAGAGGTTGGCCATGTTTATAACATTGGGACAAAGAAGGAGAGAAGGGTTATAGATGTTGCAAAGGATATATGCAGACTTTTCTCGATGGATGCAGATGCAAGCATCAAATTTGTAGAAAACAGACCTTTTAACGATCAGAGGTATTTCTTGGATGACGAGAAACTCAAGAACTTGGGATGGTCAGAACGTACAACATGGGAAGAAGGGCTGAAGAAGACAATTGAATGGTACACCAAGAACCCTGATTGGTGGGGTGATGTCTCTGGGGCTTTGCTGCCACATCCTAGAATGCTGATGATGCCCGGTGGAGTTGAGAGGCACTTTGAAGGGTCTGAAGAGGGAAAACCAGCCGCTTATGCTTCAAGTAATACTAAAATGGTTGTCCCAACCTCCAGGAATCCAGGCACTCCTCACCAGTCATCCTTCAAATTTTTGATATATGGTAGGACAGGGTGGATTGGAGGCCTTCTTGGGCAGTTATGCGATAAACAAGGCATTGCCTATGCGTATGGCAAAGGGCGTCTAGAGGATCGAGCCTCACTTTTGGCGGATATTCAGAATATTAAACCAACCCATGTTTTTAATGCTGCCGGCGTGACAGGCAGACCCAATGTTGATTGGTGTGAATCTCACAAAACAGAGACTATTCGAGCTAATGTTGCGGGAACCTTGTCTTTAGCAGATGTTTGCAGGGAGCATGGACTCTTGATGATGAACTTTGCCACTGGCTGTATATTTGAGTACGATGCTAAACATCCAGAGGGTTCTGGTATTGGATTTAAAGAGGAGGACAAGCCAAATTTCATTGGTTCCTTTTATTCAAAAACCAAGGCCATGGTACATATTCAGTGCAACTTTTATCCTTACCACACTTCATCTTTCTTCATCTATCTGTTGTGTGATTATTTGGCTTTCTAATTTTTATTTCTGACCACAGGTGGAGGAGCTTCTGAAAGAATATGATAACGTCTGCACCCTCCGAGTTCGGATGCCGATATCATCTGACTTGAACAACCCACGCAACTTCATTACCAAGATTTCTCGCTACAGTAAGGTGGTTAACATCCCAAACAGCATGACCATCCTGGATGAGCTTCTGCCCATTTCGATCGAGATGGCAAAGCGTAACTTGAGGGGCATCTGGAACTTCACAAACCCCGGTGTTGTGAGTCACAATGAGATTCTGGAGATGTACAAGAAATACATCGACCCTGAATTCAAGTGGGCTAACTTCACACTGGAAGAACAGGCTAAGGTAATTGTGGCTCCCAGAAGCAACAATGAGATGGATGCTTCAAAGTTAAAGAATGAGTTCCCGGAGATGCTCGGGATCAAGGAGTCGTTGATCAAGTACGTCTTCGAACCAAACAAGAAAACCTCTGCCTAATAAGTTTTGATCTATAGAACTTAGGATTCATAATTGCATTCTGCATTAGTTTACATGTTTATGATTATCACATTTCATCTATGATGATGATGCTTCATTTTCACTCATAATTAATTGTTATTGTTTCTGCTCTGCTGCTATAGAAGGTGAGATTAGATTCAAATCCACCTGATATGATGTATTTTAGATTTTTTTTCTTTTTTGGTCCTGGGTTTATCAAAAGCATTATTTTAGGATACCAGAAAACTGTAGTCTGCATTGTGCAGAAGAACTGCAAGTTTCAAATCCTATAATTGAATGGTATTAATTTTTGCATATTATTATTTTATTTTCCTACGTTTCCAAAAGTTCAAATAATTTTCTTTTAACCTTTTATTATTTGGCAAGTTGCTTACGGTTGTATTCCGTTGTAAGTATCCAAATCTAATATGCAATTTGGGCTACGTTCCAAAAACAAAATTTGTTAAATTTTACTTTTAAATATAATATTTTGCTTTAATTCTAAAGTTAATTAATTAAAATAATGGGATTATCTATAATAAGACGACGATGATGATGAAAGCGAATCATTAGTTTAACTTTAGACATGGAAACTGAGAATAGAATTTTTTTACGTCAATCGAAGGTATTATTTAATTTGTGTTAAGTAACCAACCAGATTAGATTAGTTACTTTCTGTTTTGATTATTTTTTGTTAAACAAAGTCGTTATAAAAGTTGCCATTTGTAATCATCTGAGAGATTAAAGAGAAATAAAATCAAGCTTTCATCACTCCTCAAAGATACTCCTTAATTTGTGAAAGATTCTCAATTTTAACATTTTGTAATTTGTTTCTATACTTTTTGTCTTTTATTTCCAGGATGAATCGCCATCCTCAATTTTAAGTTTATCAAATATATACATAAATATATTTGTTTGGAAAATTACAAAATAGTTTGGTTTTGGTTAATTTTTGGTTAAATGATATATTTGGTCATTAAGGTTTGGAGGAAGTTAGAAGATTTTTTTTGGTTTTTTATCCCGATAATCCATCGTTAGGGCCTAACTAAAAAATGGTCATATTGGAAATAAAAGTAGTCTTTTATTTGCGTAGGAAATAATGCGAGTAGGACTCGATTTAGCTTTAAAACTTTGGAATCGGTCTTTATGGCCTAGCTTATTTCCAACTCCTTTTAAACTATCAATCGAAACTCAAAATGCAACGGGAGTTACCTAGAATACAATGCAACTCTAAACCAAAAGTTTACAACTTAAACTAAAGCTTTAAACGTCTGACAGCATCTTGCCTTGAAAACTCCCCTTCCTCTCTACTTGACCATAACGCCAAATCCTGGAAGATAAAATTTTAAAACGTAAGTCTAAAAGGCTTAGTGAGATTTTATAAAATCATTTTTGTAATACTCTTTGATAAAACCTTTTCACCAAAACGTAAGGTTCAACACAAATCAGATCATCAATGAACACATCATTTCGCAAAATATTTTGCATAAAGCATCATCTCACATAAAGACACATTAGACACAATCATTCCTTTCGTGAATGATCCTAAATCGTTCTCTACGCTTAGTCTCACTACAACATGTTTAGACTAATGTATCAACAACATTCGAGAATATACAGATTCATCCTTGTTCTTCAGGCTGCCTAACACCATGCAATCCTTTTTTACATTGGCCGACTTCACTCCACCATGCAAGCCTTCTCTACATGGTTGCCTTTTACTTTATGTGCACATAATAGTTAGCTCATAATAGTTTTGGTCAACATTTATCATGGGCTAAGTTCAATAACTAAAGCCTCGAATCTAGTAGGATGCATGGACTTTCGCTTTTCCATGCATTACGTCCATGGCTGGTTAGCTCATTATTTTGACACTCATTACCCACTTCCGAAAAAAGTTTGAGGTCCCAAGATGGCTAACTTCTTTGACGAAGGCGAGTCTACTTATTTTGGAGAATATGAGGCGCGAGAACTGATTTATAATGGTGCAAGAATCCAGTGGCACACAAGTCTTCAAAACTAAAATAAAAATGAATGCATGATTGATACTCGTAATTCATCGTTTCTATAGACTTCCTTTTTTGCAAACATGTGTTCCTGCTACGTGTCATCCCGTTATGGGAATATTTGGATTGTAACATCATATAGTCTGTATCGATTTGAGAGACAGTTTGACTTTTACCAGGATATTTCCAATGATATAGGGAGCATGCCACCTATGATCTCACTAAATAATATATATTATATCATTGGAGGTTGTGTGTGAGGCGTAACACTTCATCTGAGTTATGCTTGTCTGTCCGTTCGTTAGAGACTTGCAAGCATGTTACACAACGATTTAAAAATTGGTGGACCACAAAGCACGAGACATATTTTGAGGATAATAGACACCATTTGGTGAGTAGTGTCATTCCTCCCCTATCGCAACCAAGAACCAAGGGAGCAACCAGGGTGGCAAACAAATTCGTTTGGTTGAAGTGATGGCTCCTACCATCGAGAAGGACGTGGCGGAGCATAAATAGGATAGTGACATCAGCAAAAGTGATCGTCATTGGAAAATACCTTTGAAGAAAGTGAAGATATCAGGTGATAATTCTTGCGGAAGAGGGTTGATCGGGTACTATGAAATTTTTTTATGTTCCACCACTATTTTGCATATTTTCTTTTATTGTTCATTTTCTTCGTGAGCGATTTATCCATTGCTTATTTCTGCAGTCACATTTAGGCGATCATCTTGAATGGCTTATAGATGTAGACAGTGATGAATCACTAACTGGTCCTTATATGGTTGATACGGCTATTGAAAAAATTGGTATTTTGAAGACACCACCTGTAAAACCAGTCGAACTATCCTTATGTTCTTCTGCTCTTCTCGAGGAGATTCGTCGAGCCAAGATGAAAGTGGATGGCAAAGACATCGAGAACCCTCTCTCCAAAGGAGGTGTCTGTCCTACAGTGCCTTCGACGAAGGTTACATCCATGCATGCTCTCTCTCAAGATTTTCGAGCCACCTCTATGAAATAGGCAACAAAACACTATGAGTCTTCTCAGTGGGTTGGTGAAAATACAGTTTCAAACTTGTTTCAGAAAACAACCATGTGTATGTGGAGGGACATTCAAGACAAGATCATGCGCACTCCTTTTGAATATATCCCAAGACTTAGGCCAGAAATAACAACAATTCTCTCAGGAATTGCAAATATTCATTAGACGACTTGACTCCTCTTGAAGAATACTTGAATAGTTACCTTAAGAGGGTAGACAGTTTCAACGATGTACAATCTTCATATTCTGCACAGTTGTTATCAATAGATAAGGCTCGTTAGTTAGAGGAGAAGACTTCTGCTATTAAGGAAGCCTTAACTTTGATGGAACAACTACGAGGAGATGTTGAAGTCATTCATGAGAGGGCTGCAAAGCTATCTTTGGAAAAGAAGGAACTAGAGAGCAGACTTCAGAGTATAAATATTGAGTTTGAACAACTGATGCTCTTATCTGCTGAGAAAATGAGGCCATAAACAAGCAAGAGCTAACAGTTGCCAAGCTTCAGGACGAAGTCAACGTGCTCGAAAGCACACTTGCTATAAGTGAAGCCATAGAGGTCCTCTCTATAGTTCATAGAGTATAGAGGCTGCACGTGAAGAATTTAAAAACTTCAAGTGGAAGCTTTGATTTTTGCCCCTCCTTTGCCCCTTTTTTTTTTTTTTTTTGCAATCTTTGTAAATGCTAGATGATTTTTTTTTTTTTTTTTATATTCAAATGTGATTGCCCATAAATTTTGTATTATTAAGCCATGTTTGTTTGCGATGGCTACAAAAGGTTTCTTTTGACCTCTTGAAGGCAGATTCTCTTGTGTCCGGAGTTGGACTTGCATATTGTGTACTTTCTTTGAAGTCGTATTTAACCTTTGAAAGGAAGATTCCCTTACGTCCGGAATTGGACTTACAAATTGTACTTTCTTTGAAGTTGTATTTAACCTTTAGAAGGCAGATAATCGAATGGAACCAGAAGTTGAACCTTGACTTTTACTTTCACTGTTGATGTATTCAATCTCTGGAACACTGAAGGAGTGCAACAGTAGAAGTAATGCGATAAAAAATAGAACTCCTTTGACTTTGACTTTTTTCGCCCTCTTAAGAGTCTTTGCTTTCTTCAGCAGTAATGTGGTATGTGTCTGCAACTTTTACTTTTTTCCTTATTTGATATTCGAATCGATTAGAAAGAATTAAATCCAACTCCAACTCTTAAATTAGGAATATAATATCCTTGTTTTTTAAGCTTCTTTTGTGTAGGAGAAAGTTCAGTCCTTTCATCGAATATTTTCACGCTTTAAGTTCAATGCGAGTTGTGAAGTCATAACCCACCTTTGCCATCAACTTATATGCTTTGCCATCAACTCAGTTGTTCGTCTTTTTGGAAGGAATGTCTCTACGCCTTTTCTCAAATCTTTTTGTTTCTCCTTTGTCTATCTTGGTAAGGGGTGTGGTGAAGCTTTCCTTTAATATTTTGATGCTTTCAATCGTTAAGTTTTCTGAATATTCTGATTCTCCCTTCTGATGTCGAGATAAAGGAACATAGCGTAAAATAGGGGATTTTATGGCTTTTTCTTGTGGGATTGTCATCTTTTCACTCTTTGGCACCTCAGACTTAGCCTGAGTTGTTGACTCGTCATTTTTTCATCCATTGAGTGTATCACCTTCATTTGACTTCTTTGTTATGATCTTTATTTGCTTGAGCTTATAAGTGCCTTTGGCTACAGGAACTTCAGATGATATGACTTCACTTACATCATCATCTTTTGTATAAAATTTGGCATCAGCAAAGTGCGACTCAGCCTTTGAGAGTGGCTTAGTGACGGCATCAACCTTTCTAACTCCCTGTTTGTAAAATTTAAAACATTGATGGAGCGTGGAAGTTACGACTCCATTTTCATGTATCCATGGACGCCCTAACAACTTCTTATAAGTGGTCCTCGAATCGATCAAATGAAATATTGCGGTTGCCTACAAATCCCCTATGACAGTTTCCAAACGAACAATGCCTTTCGCTTGTTGTACTCCTTGATTAAAGTCGTGAATCACCAATTTACTGCTTGATAACTCCTCAATTGAGATACCCAATTAATTCATGGTTGATTTTGGCAGAATGTTGATGGCAAAACCATTATCGATGAGAATTCTATTGAGCTTTTGCTCTCGAACATCTCTAGACACGAATAAGGGTCGGTTATGAAGCCTTGACCCAAGTAACAAGTCCTCATCACTTAATGCTATCAACATACAACAGGAATCACACACTTAGTTTGTGGTGCAGCAATAGTCGAGACATCATCATTTTTTAACATCTCGATAATTGTATCCTTGATTTCTCGCAGGAGTGATAAAAAATCATTTACGTCAAAAGAAGGCAATTCCTCTGGCTTGGTGGCTACTTCCACGGGATATGAAGGAGAAACGTCCTCTTTAGTCGTACCGATCGCATGACATGAAGCTATTTCAATTTGAAAGTTTTTAGGGAAGAAGTTCATCAGAGTTATTGGCTGTCGTGGTCGAGGAAGTTCCTCACTTTCTTCCGTGATTGGCTGAAACTTTCTCGCATTCATTCTTGTTTTTCTTCTATGATACTTACTCTTTCTTCTGTACTCACGGCATGAGCGAGATTCTTTTGTAGCAGAATATTGTTTGTGCTTCTTTCGATGCGTCACTAGCGTCCATCCCTCATCAACATCCTCTACCTGCTTTTCTTCTTCTTTGGAGCCAACAATTTGGAGGTAATCATTTTTTGTAAGGTCTCCGGTGAAGAATATATGAAGATAGGCTCTAAAGACCCAAATTGGATCAAATTCCTTGCACCAGGTAATCGACCATCCAGATGAATTATTACTGCGACATGATTTGTTTGTGTCACATCATCGAGATCTAGCTCAATCTTTTTTGTCTAGAGCTAATTTCAAATTCAACTCCTTCAACACAAAACATTTTCTCATCGGGATGATCAATGACCCTATGAAATTTGCAGTAATTGTGATCTTTTACCCTTCCCATTTTTGCAGGTCGTGTACATTCAGAAAGTTGAATGAGTTGTTTTTTCCAGTAGTTGCTCCAACATATTAGGTAAGTCGAAGTCTGGAAAAGGATAAACTTTTTATTGTCTTTCTTTCAACGTCGGACACATTTTTCGTCTTCTTCTTGGCGTTTCTCAAATTTCTTCTCTTTGGAGATAAACTTCAAAGGGGTCGTGCTGACGACCATAGCCTCTTTGGTAGCACCTTTCAATACCTTATAGGTGCTCTTCACTTCTTTCTTCTCTTTTCTAACTTCTAGAACCAGTAAATCATTGTTCCTTCTATTAGCAATACTTAGCTCCATATCGTGAGCTCTAGTTGCTAACTCTTCAAAGGTGCGGGGTTTTATTCCATGTAAGATGTACAGGAGTTCCCAATGCATTCCTTGAGTACACATCTCTACAGCAGACAATTCAGTTAATATATCTTTGCAATCAAGGTTTAATGCTCTCAAACGTTTAATATAATCGACGACTAACTCACCCTTTCGCTGCTTGGTGACAGTTAGCTCTATCATGCGGACAATACGACGAGTGCTGTAAAAACGGTTGAGAAAGTCCCTCTCAAGCTACTCCCAACTGCTGATGGATTCAGGCTCCAAGTTTGTGTATCAATCAAAAATATTTTCTTTGAGAGTTTGGACGAACTGTTCGACCAACAAAATCTCCTCATGTACCAACAGTTTCACATGTTTTAATAAAATGAGCAACATGTTGTTTTGGGTTGCCATTTCCATCAAACTGTTGGAACTTGGGTGGCCGGTACCCATTCGACATTCTTAGGTTGTCGATCCTCTTCGTATACGATTTGGAATACAAAGAGAAAGTTTGAGCGAGTCCACCATATTGAGTTTTGATGGAGTTTGCAATCATCTCCTACAATTGCTAGACAGAGAGAGATGCAATTGAAATCAAATTTTGTGGTTGACTTTCTTGTATAGTTGTCTTTCTTTTGTCAACATTCTTGATAGTATGTGTATGACTTGATTCAGCAGCGTCACGATCTGATTATTTAGAGATTCAATCTTATAGCCCATTTCTTCAAGTGCCTTCATGAGCATGTTGACCATCTTTCCAAACTCGACCATTCTATTTTCGCTTGTATCCACGCCAGTCACCATAACTGACATTATGTTTGGATGAGGTACCTCCTCATTTGGGCTTTCAGAAGATGAGTTGTGTTCATCAATCATAGGATTTTCTTTGATTAAAATTTCACCTTTTGGTGGACTAGAGATTTGTTCCCAAATATTCTTTGCGACCTCAAAGGGTGACATATCCTCAGATGAATGAAATTCCCTTGAGCGACTACGAGTATTTGGTTGCTTGCTGATGTCACATAGATCTTTGGAAATGTTGCTTTGAGATGTCATGATTTCCTTAGAGATGTTCTTCAAAAAGAGAAAGAGGTGAAAGGTAGAGATGATCCCACTAGACGTGCCAAACTGTTCACACGAAATTTCGAAGAAATGTAATTCGTGGAACTGAATTTTGTATATTTATGAATATAACGAATACAATCACTAGTATATACTCATTTGATGTTTTTTCTCGAATACCAGTTAAAACTTAGGGCTTCTCGATCTTCGATCTTTAGGATGTTGTAGTTGCAAGTCGATCTGCGATCTGAACTTCGATCTTCTAGAATCCAAGTAAAGTTTAATCTTCCAAGTCTTCCAAGTCTTCCGTGGGTTGCTCATCTTGAGAACTTATAGAAGTTTAATATTCAATTTTTCAGAGCTTAAATTCTTCCTCCAATCCAAGATCCCTTAAATGGATGACAAATATATCTATTTATAGAGAAATTTCATGGACTTTTACTTGTTGGGTTTGGACTTGGGCCAATTTGCTTGTTGAGCTTGGGCTTGAGTCAATTTGTTTATTGAACCTGAATTGGGTTTGGTTGAATAAACTTAATTATCCAAAATCCAATAAAAAAAATAACTATCACAATATTTGTTGTGATGAATTGGCAAAATTTAATTGACAAAAAACTGCATACTCAACCGTATGAAATATAAGAGTAAAAAATTATTGAATTTATCTTTGCCATTATTTTAAGGGTATTACCTAAAATTTGAATTCAAATCGTTATTAAACATATCTAAAGAAATAAATCGTTAATTAATTTATTTAAATCATAAGAATGCGAAAATCTGATAAAAATAATCGCCATTTCTTTTAGATGTTAGTGTCATATTCTCATGCAATAAAATATCATATTTAGTTAAAAGATTTACAGAAGTCAAATATTTTTTATAAATGCACTATATTCGTAAATACATGATATTGTGTCTCATTTTTTAAATACACGATATATTCTATAAAAAGGTATAATCGAGTATAAGTCAACAACTTTGCTATAAATCTTAATATTTTTTGGAATGAGCTATTGTGAGTTTGTTATTTAGATTTATCTCTTAAATTAAAAGGTGTGAATGCTAATGTTCAAGGCCCTAAAACCCTGACCCGACCCGAAAGATCTTGTAATCGGCCGAACGTATCAGAAAGGCCGACGTCGATCTCTGCACCGTCTTCACTTCCGTTTGTCCCATTTCCAAACTTTCTCCTTCGAACCCCATTTTTATGTGCGAGAGAATGGCTATGAAGAGATTACTTCTGTTTCTTAAGCCATTTGATGCCAACCCTGTTCTCCATTCTGATGCCTTTTCTCGCGTCACCACCCCACAGGTTAATCCTCATTCGACTTTTATTCTCATCCAAACCTTCTATAGTTGTGTGGAAGTTCATTTATTGATGCTTCTGATACCCATCTTCTTTCTTGATGGGTTTTTGCGTTTACTTTTGATGGTCATTTGCAATTATGTGTGGGAATACTTCGAACTTGCATTGGATTTTTGTTCCTTTTAACTCTACTTCACGTCGGATTTCATAGTGATGCTTTAGATAGTGAAAAGAAAAAACAAGTAATGAAACTTTGAAGTATGGGTTCAAAGTTCCACATAAATTCCAATGCTCATTGGATTAATCAAGGTGCTTGCCTTAATATGGGAAAAATGTACATAGAGTATTATTGACTGTTTTAGTTTTTGTTATCAATTTGTTGTAATTTACCTAACAATAATGTGGTTTATGCATGTATGTATTTTGATTTCATCTATCTCATGTGTAGACATATCTATGGACAATTATTGAGAACTATCATATTTTGAAATTAATTCAAAATTTGATAGAAGATTGATGGCAATGACTAAAATGGGGATTTTCTTCAAATGGGCATTATTAATTTTTGAGGAAATGTGACTAGTGTCTATTTCTGCCTTCTTTGTGAGCATTCAATTCTTCTTTGTTCTGTTCAAGTTTAAAGTTAGACCATTTGGAATTAAATTATATATGTTGAGAGCAGCTAGTTTGGTTGTAAAATTAACAGATTTGTGTGAGGCCGTTCTCTTTGTTTATTTCTTCTTTTGGCTCCCATATCGGAAAATTTTAGTTATTTTTATTATGTTCTTAGTTGATTCATGTTTTGCTTTATGTTGGATGTTTGTGTCATTGCAGATCTTACGCCACCTCGAGAACAGGCAGGAGGTACACAGGGAAGCTATAGATGTTTGTAAGGATATTTTGCAGCAGAAGCATGTGGATTGGGAACCTGTATTACGCAATGATTTATCTGAGCCAATTACCAACGTAGACCTTGTTGTTACGGTTGGTGGTGATGGCACCCTATTGCGTGCCAGCCATTTCTTAGATGAGTCCATTCCTATTCTTGGAGTAAATTCTGATCCTACACAAGTGGATGAGGTAACTGTGTGATTTGATTATGCATTACTTTGAATCCCTTGGAAAGGATTAACTATTGGTGGAGATTTATTTTAGTTAAACCACTCTTTCATTGAAAATGAAATCCCGGTTTCAATTATGTCATTGGCCTTTGAACAACGAGTATGTGGAATCACTATCATTGTCAATAATGATATTAAACACCGCATTGGTCGAGTTGGTACAAAATTCTAGAAAATTTGCATAATGGTGTGATCAAAGTTCTTTTATTAAACATGATACTGTATTATATCGAACTATCCTCCATGTATCATAACTTCAAAGTTCTAAGATGTCAATGAAATGTTTTAAGGTTGGGGAATAGATAGATACACACATCTTTAAATTTGTAATTTAACCTTTTACAGGGCATTTGGGGCAAGGACTATCTAAAACTACGATAGTGATCTCTTGCTACAATAAATATTGTTTAAAAGTCCCCAATTAACTATAGTAAACAACATTTCAAAATCTCCATTCGCTACCGTTTTACTATTTTACATTAATATTTTTTGTATTATGCTACAGTATTTACTATTTCGTTACCAAACTAAAATAGTTTACTCACATAACACATACTATTATTAACTAGAACTAAAACAATATACACCCCAAAAACAAACTCTTATAACCCAACCATAATAATTCAAGATTATAAAAATTCACTCATTGCCCCAAAGTTGCCCTTATTACTTTATACAGTATTTACCAGATGTTTTCTGGTCTAGGTTGAAGAGTTCAGCAATGAGTTTGATGCTTCAAGAAGCACAGGCCATCTATGTGCTGCCACTGTCAATAACTTTGAGCAAGTAAGTCTGCTTTACCTTGGATTCAAATGGTGTTTGGCTTTAGATTTCAATTTGCCCTCTCTCTAGTATTGACAATGATCTATGTATGTTAGTAATAGCAGGATTAATCTGGTTTTGGGAAACAATATTTAGCTCTAAAGAATTTGTGCCTTCAAATGATTGAGTTGGCCAGTATCTTATTTTGAGTAGTATAAGTTTTGACGCCTATTCTACCTGTTAAATTTGATGTTGCCTTATTCAAAAAATGGTATATCATGTTTGTTAGCAATAGCAACTTCGTTTCAGTGGAACATGTAAAGGATCTTATGAACTTTCCAAGGCACTGTTTGAGGCATTTAGCAAGGGGTTTCATCTTTATATAAATGTGTGTAGGGAAGACCGTTTATAAGCCGAGGGAAAACCAGATAGAGAAAACCATCAAATTAGATTACCAGCGAAAATCAGCAGCGAGGGTAAGAACTAAGAGTTTTGTAATTGTGGGAAGTCTAAAAAAATTGAAAGATTTAAATGATTCTCTTTGTATAAAGTAGCACGGTGGACAACAAGATGAATGAAAGTATAAGAGAACAGGGCTTGGGAAGAGATTACTTAGAGAAAGGAAAGGAGGTGTCTGGGAGAATATTTCTTAATTTATTCATTAAAAATTTTAGAAAAGGTTAAGATGACTAAGGGGCTACGAAGAATTAAAGTCATGGAGGTAGATTCAAATCCTTGGTCTAGTGGTCGAAAATATAATGCTTTAACCAATTAAGCAAAGCTCGAGCCACATCATGGAGTAAGGATTAAGTAAAATATTTGACGAACTGCTGCTGCAACATTAATTGAATAGTTATCGCTCAATTTTATGGAAATGATAGAGATTAATAAAAATATCGAATATATTGGTTGTTGATTTAATTTATATTCTATTTGAAGAATATTGTAGCTGTAGTCGGAAGAATGGGATACAAGGAGTGAGTGTAATGGACACCTTAATTTGCTACATAGTTGGATTCTTGTAAAATTCAATCCTATAAGGTCAGATCCTTTTAGTTATCACCGGAAAATACAACTACATACAGGTATTAGACAGCATCCTTAATGGTGAGGCAGTTCCTTCCAAGTTGTCAAGGATATCTTTATCTGTAAATTCGGAGCTGCTCTCAAAATATCCTCTTAATGACGTACTAATTGCACATCCGTGTCCTGCATCGGTCTCTCGATTCTCGTTCAAGTAAGAAATTGTACTCTCGCATTATTCTACATCCACATGTTGGTTCCTCTTTCTACCCTCTTCCTTTTGTTTAAGTTATCTTCATTAACCTCTTCCACTCTACAGAATTAGGAACGAGCAGTCATGTTTGCCTTTGTTGAACTGTCGATCGAGTGGTCTAAGAGTTTCGACTGCTGCTGGATCAACAGCTGCAATGCTATCTGCAGGTGGATTTCCTATGCCCATTCTATCACAGAAGCTTCAGTACATGGTACGAGAGCCCATTGCCCCAGGAAAGCTGTACAGTTATATGCATGGAACAATATCGCCTGATCAATCGATTGAAATGGCATGGCTTTGTAATGAGGGCATGATATATATCGATGGTTCACATGTTTGTCATCCTATCCAATATGGCGACATTGTTGAAATATCCTCAAAGGCTCCGAGTCTCAGAGTTTTCTTGCCCCATCAGATGATGAACACAGTTGGGGCAGAAGAAGTTTCAGAGCAACATACACATTCAAAATTGTAGGTAAATGCATATATGCAGCTTCATCGGCAAACATAAGATTTTATTTTGAGTAAGTGATTAAGTATGAAGTTTAGGTTATCTTCTAATTCAAGATTTTGAATCAACTTGTAATTATATAAGAATTAGTGGTTGTAAATTGACCTCTAGTGATGCGATGGAAACGTTGATGTCTCAGCTGACTTTTTTTTTGTTTTTGAAATATTAATTGGTAGGTAAACAAACCTTAAACTAAAATAGGTTTAAAAGGGCACTTCTTCAACATTTTAAAGGTATAATGAAATTGTTAATTCACTCTTTATGTTAACATCAAACTTTTGGGTAACATATCAAACTAAAAGTTAAGAAACCCTACGCCAAAAAATTGCTCTCTGTTCAGGAAAGGAAATGAGGGCAACCCTTCTTCAGAAGAACGCTGTTTGCATAATGTTGCATCGAATTAGTTGATAATGATTTCTACATTTGTGTCTGTTGGGGGGTTTTCTTTTTTCTTTCATGTAGTGAAGATCAAAGCTCACGCAAGAAATAAAAAATGTGTAGGTGTTGGGAGTTAATCAGTGTAATATTCCGTTGGTTCATGAACCGAATGATTAAAAACAGCAAGAGAGGATAAAAGGTGCATCCTATTTTCTTCTGTAATCCTTCAATAGCTTCAAAACTGCCAAACGAAAGAAGAGAGAACCGTCGAGGAAGCCAATTGATCTGTGCGCTTTTGCCCACCAAATTTCAACTACTTAACTTCCATCTCACAATCTACAATGACAGTATTATAAATCAGCTACAGAGAGTAGAAAGGGGTGAATCTACAAGTTTAGAACTCTCTTTAATTTTAATTTGAAATGAAAAAGGTTTGATATGAATGTATTTAACATTGTTTTTGTGTGGTAACTGAAAAAGGGAAGAAAGATTTTTTTTTTTCGACAAAGTGTGGGGGTGGTTGATTGAACCTAGATGGCTTGTCTTATTCTTCAACTCAAAAAAGATGAAAAAGTTTTATCGAAAAAAGAAAGAAAGAAAAAATTTACTAATATAATGAGGTTATTGATTGGAAATGAAAATAACAAGAAAGTTAAATGAATAATTTAACCCAAATCCTGTAAGATCCCTCAAAATTATGAGATTTCAAATATTACTTACGTGAACATTTGAGGACGACGAGAGAGCTGAGGTCGTTTGATTGGGGACAGAATCAAGTTTCGGAGAGTCATGGAGGGATTTCCAGCTCCACTTCCAAATGCAGTGTGAGCTCCAGCTCTTCTGTTCCCAGCTTCCATTGCCATTGGAGCAGCTTGTTTTGCCGGTGACCCAACGGAGATGTCGAAGTGACCAGAGTTCCCACTATTCTGTCTTGTCGGCCATATTTCTTCTCTTGGTCCTGGAGTTTCAGGAGCAGAAACCATCCAGTCTGCAAGAAATAAGTCAACTTGTTTCGGAAAAATACTAGAACAGTAACATGAGATATTATTTCGGAAAAATACTAGAACAGTAACATGAGATATTATTAAACAGTATTTATGTCACAACTGAAAAGCATGATATGAAAGAAATATCGATTGTGTAAAATTAGAAAGAGAAAAAGTTTACCTTTCCTCGTAGCTTCTCTGTTATCCATCAAATTAACGGGGTTTGAGAACAAATCAGACTCATTTCTTGTATAAAAATTAGTCACGGGCTGGATCGCTGAACGTTTTAGTGATTCATGCTCATTCCTCAATTGATCATACATTTCATCTAGTTTCCTCTTCTGCCTAACATGCAATTGAATTTTCTGGATCAGGATCTTGAAAACAGAAAATGGCCTCTTGAATCAGTTAAAAAGTTGGAAGAATAAATGAAAGGAGATGACCTGGATTTTTCGGCAAACTTCTCCTGTAGCTCTTGTTTGTCTTTGGATAAATTCTCCATTTCTCGTTCCATCATCTGGCATCTCTTGGCCATCTTTTGGTATGCAGAATGTACCTGCTCTAGTTTCTCAGTAAACTTTTCTTGCATTACCTCGCATTTCTGTCGGCATTGCGCCATGAGTCTGTTCATCTTGTACTGCATCTCCAATTCCTTTTGTCCATTATAGAACATTACGCTTCTATATGCACTTTTCATCACTGGGAGCAGTCAAGGAGAAGTGACAGACAATTTATGTTTCATATTGTTCCTATGTACAACGGGAATGCATCACCACTATAGTTACCTTCTCAACTGTTAAAAAAATGACAAAGCAGTGTTTTCCAGACTCTGGAGACTGGTTTATTATTAATTATCATAATTTTGTATAATTGATGATCATTCCAAAAGATACATATCTGGGGTGATATGCCAGCCATGGCCATCTGCAATATTTTGTGCAGTGAATGTCAGCATCAAAATAACAGACATTGAAAAAGTCGAGAATGCTAGAAGAGTTTTAAAAGATATTACCAAGCTAAATGCAATCCTTTTAAGAAAATACTTACATTTGCCCATTCGTCATTTGGATTGATGTCCACAGGTTTCATGAGGCTGCTAAACAGAAACCGAATGTAAGAGAATGAAATCATTTTTGTTATTGAATCTGTAAACCATGGAAAAATAATTTGTCTAAATGGCGCTCTATTTTCTAAGAAGATGATAGGTATGATAGATCTGATGTTGGGTACTATAAGACATTGCTTACATACTATTAATAAAATTACGTTTCCTTTTTTAAATCAAACGTGCACTGGGTCTGGGGCCTAATGCAAACCTTGTCTAAACAGTACGTAAGTTGAGCAATTGCTGAGACTTGAAAGCGTTATAATAACAAACCCTTCACCTTTTAGAAAGAACTTGATCACAGATGGGGCATGCTCCATCGTTGCTAAGGATCTTGCTTGCATCTTCTGTGCCTTTACACCGTTAAGGAACAATTTATCCAACCAAGCCATTTGCATTGACTAATAATAGTAGGTCAAATATTTCACCAAATTAAACGATGGTGAAACGAAAAAAAGCTTAGGATACACAATAAGTGACCACAAGTTGTGGTGACAGCTCGCCCTTCAAGTTCCCTCCAGCAAGCATTGCATTTCATAATTAACCCTCAGAAGCACCCTCTAAGTCCATGGAATGCTAGGAATATCATATACCCTGTAACGAAAATATCAGCGATCCAAGCTTTCAATGTTCACTGTAAGTCCTGAAATAAAATAAATCACTTTTTGACCACCATCAATGATTTTGAGGACTTCAAATTGTGCATAAAGTTTATAAATGTGAATAGCAGAAGCACTTTTCATAACAAAAGGATATCAGAGGATCGCGTCCACTTAATGCTACCACCCTCTCCACAAAGACAAAGTTCTACTTCCTAAAAGAAATCTAGTGGTTTTATGATATCTTAACACCAATCACTTACCATCTGAACGATGGATATAAAGATACTTCAGTTTTCTCACCTAAAATTCAATAAATTCGCCTACTCAAAAAAATTCAGCAAACAGCATATCTTCTAAAGGTTCAACACCCATATACGATTAAAGGAAAAAAATTCCACGAGAATGAGAAGCAATAGATCCAGCAACGTCTGTCAAGTGATTGCATTCTGGCAGAAACAGTTACTCATAATCTAAATCGGATATTGTTGTTTTAAGATGTACAGGGCAGGAGAATATGTCGAGTTCTTTGCATTGGATATGTAAGATACCAGCCAAAGAACTTGAATGCAACAGCTGTACTTGTTCCCTTCAGAATTCCATTTTTCTCGGCTTATATTATATATCGAAAATTCCAGTCCACATGAAAAAAAAGAAAAAAAAAAAGAATATAGAGGACTAGCACATTAAAAAATCTTGTCTTTTGAACATGCAGAGAATCAAGAGATAAAAACAAACCATTTGCAATTGCCGGAAATACTAGGCCCACTAAAGGCAGAAAAATCCTTCATAACTTCAATTAGAGGACAAAATACTATGATTCTACCTCACGTTCTGAAGTTCAGGAGAGATTTAATGTGAAACAATAGTAACAAATGGTGGTAACTTACGTTAAAATCCTAAAAGCAAAAAACTGAGTAAACTATAAGACTCAAAATGAAATAAACAAAAAATTAACGGGGAAGCTACCAGGTTTTGATTGATAGTTTCGAACTTTTTGATAAAGTAATGAGGTTTCTCAATATCATTCTTGTTTTTTTTTTTTTTTTTTCAATCGGTAAAGGGTGGAAATCCCAAATATCAAGAGGGGAACTGGAAGAACAATAATTTCCAGACTACGAGCTAGTTAACAAAGAAACAACAATTAACTTAAAATGAAAACAAAACACACGAAAATATCTAGCTCGCATGACTGGAAAAAAGAGAATATAAAATTCAACCGAATAGAAAATGGAACGTGAAATCAGGAAATAACATTTCACTCGTAACAAGTCAAAACTCGGAAATACTCTCTAATATCATAAACGCTGCTTGAAAGAAAACTCCAGTGAGATTATGAAGCGCGAGGAAGTTAAAAGATAGCAATTATACCTCGAAATCGTAGGGAAATTCTTCAGTGCAGAGAATGCCGGTTCCGATAGAAATGTGAATCTGAACAATCTAAATAACATAAACGCTTGAAAACACAGAAGAAAAGAGAAAATCGAAAACCTCAAAAAGGACGGATGAATTGAAGATCGAATTTGGCGGGAAATGTCCTTCGAAGTTGATATTTCTATTACTACGCGAATACACAAAAAGACAAACTTCGCAGTTTGGTGATGTGAGGAATGAAATTTGAAAAACTGAATTTATACGAAAAATAAATGGCCATTTGTGGGGGAGAAAAATATCTTTCTAACCCCTTGATTTTTAGTTCCTAAATTTCAAATACCTTCTTTTTCTTTTCTCTCTCTCAATAGATTTTAAAATCTTATAATTTTATTTTTAATTCAAACGTGTGATTATTTACAGATTTCTAAATTTAGGTTACCCTTAATTTTTTAAATACATATTTTTAGCCTTTATTATTAATTAGTTTAAATAATAATGAGTATAATTAGTTATGTTTAACTATTTTTTACTACATATACACGGAGTTGTTGGATACACTCGTTAGTTGTAGTCAATACTCTAGAGTCGGTTTTTAAAAAATAAGTTCGAAGTTATACATTTTCTAGTTGAGTTACTCTTTTGATGGATCTAACTAGTTGGATCCTAATTGATCAAAAAGTAATAAAAGAAACCTTAGAATTGATCGTTATGGATAGATTCTTAGTAAGAGCCTAAAAGAGCTAAGAAGACTTGTAAAAAGTAAAACGTTCAAATGAGAAAAAATCTATAACTTAAACCTATCACAATTTAGAATATTTTGTATGACTTAACACCACATCGGTATTAAGTTTTTATTTATTTGTAGTATAAATTTACCGTTAATGGAGATTTGAATAAGTAATATTTAATTTTTTTAAAGAAAATAAGTTAATTTAAAATTTGGATAGAACCAATAATGTGAGAGGGATAATGAGTATAGTATGTATTGGGTTGCATAGAATTAACGTCATATATAATTTTCTAGAAAAGTATAGAAGAAAGAACCTGAATTGAATGAGTGAATTAATTAATTAATGGTAGAAAAAGTTGGATTTGTGGACATAGCAAGGTCACTATATGAATATGATATGATATTAGGAGGGAACGACATGTCGTAATGGGAGTGAAGAAGTACGACAGGAGCTCAGAGGTGCAACGTGGACAAAATTGGAGGGAGGAATTGATACCAAAATATCAATCTGAATTCACATTCCGAATCACAAATCAAATCCCCTTCTTAAACCTCTCCTCAACTTCATCCACTTGCTCCCCAAGGAACCTTATTCCTTTTGATTTCCATCTTCGCTCAAAATAATATTTTCTTTTTTCCTTTATCAGCTTTAACTACCGCTTTGATTCTTCTCAAAACCAGGTAATAGGGCCAAAGTTTTCTTTTTCTTTTCTTGGGTTTTTCCCACAGAGATTCAATGATTATGAATGGGATTTAGAGGATTCGAGAGAAGGTTAGATATTTGAAGATGAAGATTCAGTGCAACGTCTGTGAGATGGCTGAAGCCACTGTTCTGTGTTGTGCTGATGAGGCGGCGCTGTGCTGGGCCTGCGATGAGAAGATTCATGCGGCCAACAAGCTTGCAAGCAAGCACCAGAGAGTTCCTCTCTCTGGTTCTTCATCTCAGATGCCTAAATGCGACATCTGTCAGGTATGAGTTATAGTTACTCACTCTCTTTACCGTTTCATCCATTTCAGTAATTGAGACAGATGGGTTTGGAGAGTTGTGATGTGTTAATGAAATTTTTGGAATAATTTTTTTTTTTTTTTTTTGTGGTAATACTTAGATTGGGACTTAGCTTCTACGATCAAATTTGATTGTGTTACTATGAATTTGAGTTCCATAGACTGAAGTAGATTGATTATGTATACACCCCAAAATAAAAGATCAAGGAGTAATTGAATATGCTTGCCAAATCCCATGAGTTTCTTTATATTTTTGTTTTAAATTTATTATAAATATTTATGTCCAGATCTTATAAAGGGCTAATGATAATCCTACTGGCAAATGAAAGAAAAGCTGGTTCCAGCTCAAGATGAATCTATGGGCAGTTTTAGAAGTTTGAAATTATGGTAAATAGATTTTAAAGATTTTCTAGGGTGTTGAATGTTTTCCAATCTATTAAAAGAGGAAATCGTACTTCATTTTTTAGGTCAGTGATGTCTAAAAGAGAGTCTGGAATTGAAACATTCTTACAGGTGGACAGTTGAGGGGTAATATAAGCATTGCAATTTTCTCCTCTCTCTCTCTCTCTCTCTCTCTTTCTCCTTCTTCTCTGCCGTATTTTTTATGTTTGGGTAGTCTGTTTTATGTAGCATTATTCAGTTCAAGTTCATGGTGCTGTTAAGAAACAGGCATAGTCCCTCCTATCTTTCTCATGCATAACTGGGTAGTATGTTTGTTATATGTTCTTGGGAGAATGTCAGTCAATAGTGAATTTTCTTTCTTTTTCAAGCCCCTTTATCTGTTGAGAATGTTACTCTTTCTGAATTATCTGGGATTTCTTGCAGGAAGCTAGTGGATATATCTTCTGTTTAGAGGATCGGGCATTACTTTGCAGAAAGTGTGATGTTGCTATACACACGGCAAATACTTATGTAACTGGTCATCAACGCTTTCTGCTTACTGGTGTGAAAGTGGCACTCGAGCCTACTGATCCTGTTGCTTGTTCTTCCATGGCTAAGTCACATTCTCGAGAGAAGTCTACGGAGATTAAAATTAGACCACCATCTGAAAGGGAATTTGCGATGCCTTCTCCTTCTGAACTCAGCAGAAGCCTGTCTGTACTAGGTGGATCTGAGGACTTTATGGCAAATAGAACGTTGCTTACTGGAAGCGGAGATTCTGGTTCTGGTGGCTTTTCACAGTGGCAAATGGATGAGCTTATTAGTCTGACCGGATTCAATCAGAACTATGGGTATATGGACAACGGATCATCCAAGGTATGATCATGGTTTTTTAATGCAATGAACTTTATATGATGGTTGGCATTTACCATCCAAGTTGAACTCTTGTTTACATTTATATGGAATGCCAGCCCCAACCTTGTCGATTTTGTTTACAGTCGCAGAATCTTGACCACTCTTAGCTGTTGATAATGCTTGGTGTTGCTTCTGGAATTTAATAGTCCTTCTATTCCTTGGATGCCACTCACATGGCAAATCTCTTATAAGTAAACATCTTGTGTAGCCTGAGTACTTTCTCCATCTATACCATACACCCTTCAACGCTGACGGAAACTGGAAAGATATAACAGATGCTTAGGCGTGGCACACAAGTAAACTATTCTTTCCAGAGTGCCGATGCTTTTTAGTGGAGAATACTCAGGACTTGAGTCTGTAATCATAGATTTTGCATAGGGTTATTCTAAATAAGTAATTGCTTGATGATCTCTAAGATGCAAACTTTATAGGGCGTTCATAGATTTCTTTGGGGTTGTGGGTGGATTTGTGTATGTAATGTTACTATCCCGTGATCCCATCCTCGGAAAAGTTAACTTCAAGAAAGTGGACTGATTGGGGAAAATATGCTTTGTAAGTTCATACTATTGCCAATACTGATGCAAAAACTTTCTGGTTTTCCTTGCTGGTGAAATGTATCAGGCTGATAGTGGAAAGCTTGGGGATTCCGATTCATCACCAGTTTTGAGAGCTGCTGACATCGAACTGGACGATGACGATGAATGCTTGGGTCAGGTTCCAGAAGCTTCCTGGGCTGTGCCTCAGATTCCCTCTCCACCTACAGCATCAGGCTTATACTGGCCAAGGAGTTACCATAATTCTATGGATGGTGCTGTTTTTGTTCCTGACATCTGTTCTTCAGAAAAGGTTCAACATTGCTCACGTAATGGTACATTTTCAAAACGAAGAAGACAGTTCTAGACGTTTGAGCTCTAGCATTGGAACTTCATTGCTAGCGTTGTGAACGAACCCCTGCTCGGTTTGTTGTGTGTTTATAGGCTTTCATTTACAATTGAATTATAATAAGTGGACACGACCAAAGATTATTGCTTGAAATATATACCTTGTAACGTAACCACTATAGTTTAGGATTTGTTACATTGATGTAGAAATAAAACCTGTGCATTAGTTGACCTATTAGGTATTTTTTTCAGATTTATTTCAAACATCATATGATTATGTTTCAAATCACGTTGACCTTCTTGATTATTTGTAGTTTTACATAAATTATGAAGAATCAATGTTATGTCTTGGCCATTTTCAGGCTTGTACCCCTTCTTTCATTGTGCACATGTAATTGGCTTTATTCCTGTTTGTGTAATTGAAATCTCTCTCAACTTCAACTGAGATCATATTATTTCTTCATTGTGGGTGTCATCATTAGATTAAATATGACGATTTTGTTTTAAGCCAGGAGATGGACTTTGCTTTATCCCGCTATTATATACTTTTGATTCTTGTTCCTTTATGTTAGTCTTTTCATTCAAAAATGTCACCAAATGGGTTTACGTAAATCTTTTTCTTAAGTCCTTTGCAAATAGGATAACCTCTTTTTTTTCATCTTTGTGGAGTGGTGATTGAATTGAATGGTCGAAATTTAAGATGATGGTTTATGATGCAATTTGGCTAGTGTTAAATTCTCTGTGTAGGATATATAGGAAATTTGTCATTGCAATTTCATGTAACATACTTCCATTTAACACTTCTTTTAATTAAAAAGAGAAATATATACTTGTATAAGTTATATGAAGCAAAAATAATCGGAGATATTAATAACATTAATTATTTCATAAGCGAGCGAATTACATTCAAATGACATTATATTATACTATCAGTTGAGGGGATCAACGTCAGAAGTTGAGTGATATTGATTTGACTCTAAATTGTAAATATGGTCGATTTATGTTTAATTATGAATAGTATTGATCCATGGAAGTAAAAATTTGCAAAATTAGATGTTGGGGGAATGGATTTGCATGACCTTATATTATCACTATCCCTGTGTTTCTTCTCTTTGATTGTAGCTTGCCTTGGCTTCCTTGAGGATTAATTCCAACATCTTCTCATACACAGCAATGGCAGATTCCAGCATCTCAATGGCTCTACTCACGTCGCTTCCGGCCGCCCCCACCTCGCCTTGCATTTCAACTGTTTGTTTTATTGACAACCCCAACATTTTAATGGGTAATCTAAACCTTTCACTGATTTCCATTGCTCCTCCATGGCTGTCTGTTTTGACACACTGTTCTTTACCATGGCTTCTTTCTGTGGCCATCACCAAATCGCTTATGCTTCCCATCTCATTTTCAAGGGCCATTATGACCTGCCCTTTCTTCACTTCCCAGACCCAGATGCTCCCATCTTCTGCTGCAGATATTAAGTGCTTTCCTTCGTTTACTATGACTATAGAAACAACTGCAGCCTCGTGCTTTGTCGACCATGGAATTAGTTCAGAGCTCGTGCCTGTTAGGTGTTTGTTTTTATGCCTCAATGAGCGCCTATACACTAAGTCATTGGAGATTTGTGGAATTAGTTCATAGTCTGTGCCCCTACGGCGTTTGTTGTTATGTCCCAACGATCCCTTGTACACCAAGCCATCAGATCCTGCAGCGAAAAATTCTGTCTCTGATGGTTCTAAGACCACACTGAAAATGGCACAAGGGAATACCACGGTGTGCAAGATGGTTCCTGAGAGCAAGTTCCAAAGTTTGCATCTGCCATCCAATGAGCAGGAGACTATTTGGGTACTGGATATCCCCATGCCCGAGTAAATGGAAGTTACTGAATCAGTATGTGCTAAAAACTGATGCAGAATGTGTTCGGTTGCATTTTCTCGTGGTTTGGCTTGTACAAGTTGAAAGATTGGCATGACAACGATTGTGCCATCATCCCCACCTGAAATGAGAAGTGACCCATCGGCACTAAGTTTAAGGCAAGATACCGGCTTTTTGTGTGCAGGTAGAGAGTTGAGAACATCCCCTGATGGAAGAGAGAGAATATGGATGTAGCCTGAAAGGCCACCAGCAAACAGATAAAAACCATCAGGAGTGGCTGTGAGAGGGGCAACGGGTTCAGGGACAGTTAGGCATTGGAAGGCAGATGAAGTCCACCAATTGTAAATATGGATCGAGCCCGAAGCAGTGACTGGGCAAATGTGGGAAACAGCTATGAAACTTTTCCCGGCTCGGGTAATGCCACGGCGAGGCGAACGGCTACTGTTGAAGCTGGCCAGATGGGTGCCTGTGGAGGCATCATAGGCAACAATGGGTCCATCAGGAGAGCTGGCAAGGACAACTTCTTGTGGAGAAGATGGCATGGTCATGTGAAAGGTATGAAAGTGAAGAATTTGATAAAGCAAGAAGCTGCAAGTTTTAATGGTTATGGGCGTTGAAAACAATGCATTTTTCTTAAAGATATGTCTGCCTCTTTTTCCTATTAGAGTAATGACAATAAGTGGAATTCAACTATGGCAAGATTTGCTATAAATTCATTGGTTTTGGTTAGGTCATTTTGGCTTTATTCTAACTCGGTTTGTTTCCTTTGATAAAAAAAACGGTTTAATTCTTATTTTGATCTCTCTCATTTTTTGTTGTGAAAAAAACTATAAACAACTCGTTCAACGTTATATCACCGAAAGTTAGAACTTCACATTTTCACTTTAGATATGAGTTAAGGAAAAAAAATAACTTACAAAAGAAGACTATCAAACCTTGTGAAGTGATAAATTTCATGTGTATTTAAGAATTACTTTTATGGATTAAGTTTTAGCATATAATTCGTAGAGTTGGTCATTCAGTTTTTATTAGAGATGACCGACGAAGTTGGTTGTTGTAGGTAGTCGATTATGGTGTAATTGATCATCAGTAATTATTATATTTGAATAAAATCTAGTTAGAAATTCATATTACTACAACATCGACTCATTTTTCTTAATGTCACAAGGTTTACTTTTTTTTATTTGATCACGTTTTGCATTCCTATTAAAATTTTAGATTATTAAGAAAAATAAGTAGATGCATATTATTTTTCTAGGAGGGTTAGACTTTTCTCTTCTTTGTAGGTTTAGGAAATATTTAATTAAACTTATCAAATTCAAAATAAATGAAAACATTGGGGTGTTTGGCTTTTAAGAGTTAAAAAAAGTGAAGTTAGGAAGTCTACTCTTTATTTGACCTAACTTTGATCTAAGAGGTTCCAAGTCACATTGGCCGTCTCCAAAAGTAGCAAAAAATTTATTGATAATAGGGTTCATGTCACTACATTTTCTAAATTGCAAAAGTAGCAAATTTAAAAGTAGATAACTCTCTGATAATCCTTCAATAGTCTTCTAATAGTTGTATGATATCATTAATTACTTGTCATATTTATTACATTCGCAAAATGTAAAAAAAAATGTGCTATGAGCTATTTGTTTCTAAATTTTTTTGTCATATGATTGCAGTTTTCCTTTAAAATACATCAATCTTATAACTGGGGAATTGCAACAAAAAACAATAATAATAACATATTAGCATCTATATCATCATCTTTTTCAATATTGCAAATATATGGTAAAAAATACATGAATATGGTAAATCATGTTGAATTCTTTTTAGGGGTTTTAACTTATATAACTTAAATATATAGCCTTAATTACATCAAAAAGTTTAAAATCACCATTTTTTTTCTTCATAAGGCACATTGTCCTTCAAATTTAAATAAACGTAACGTTCAAATGACAACACTATCCATCATTATGATTAATATTATTAAAAAAAATGAAAAAGACAAAGAAATTCAGTACGACAAACATATGAAGAAAAAAAAGTTTTCTTATTGAGTTAATTTTAAATTTAACTTTAGTTATTTATTATTTATTTTAGTTTGGAGCATTTAATGTGAGATAATTTATATATACTTTTAATTATATGAGATTCGATTTATTTATCGTGAAGTATTACATATTTATTTTTTAAATTGTAAATTTTTTGTATTTTTCTTTTCCATATAAACTATATTTATAAGTGTTTACTATAAAGAGTGCAAGTTGAGGAATGTTTCGTACATGAACAGAATCTAAGATTTCATTATTGTTTTGTTTTAGTTAATTAGTTTAACTAAATTATTATTATTGCTTTGTTTTAGTTAAATAATTTTAGTATTTAGATTTCAAATTAGTATTAGGTTTTAGATTTCAAATTAGTTTTAGTATTTAGATTTTGATTTAGTGATCGATTTAGTATTATTAGGAAGAGATATAAGATTGAAGTTAAAACTGAAGTCGAAATTCAAAATTGAAGAATGGTTGTTCTCTGTCTGTTTTTTTTATTCAAAATTACATAAAACTATATTAAAACTTTGTATTTATATTGTATATATAGATTGTATATTGTATGTATATTTGATATTAAATTTGTTGTATATTTCATAATTACAATATGCTATTGAAGCAACAAAGAAAGAAAAGGAAGAATATGAGAAGACTATATAAGAGTTTAGGTGCAAGAATTTTCTGACCGTGTATAAGGACTTCAAATCCAAAAATTAAAAAATGACAGAATGTGCAAAGACGAAAGTTGAACATCATTATGAGTTACGTCGAAAGAAATATGAGGTTGCTTCACATGTAAATGACCCTTGCTCTGGTGGTTCCAGAAAAATTGATTGACAAAAGAGGAGCAAAAAACTGACGAGATCGAGAACCGAACATGTAAGCCATAGAAAGTTCCATTTACATAATATGTAAATGAGAAATTTTCTGTAGCTTACCTGTTTGGTTCTCGGTCTTGTCATTTTCTGCTCCTCGTTTTTCAATCAATTTTCTGGAACCATTAGAGCAAAGGTTGTTTCTGTTTGAAGTAACCTCATATTTCTTTTAATATAACTCGTATTAATGTTCAACTTTCCTCTTTGCACATTTTGCCCATGTCCTATGATTTTAGTTTTTAGTTTTTATTATTCATGTAATTTCTGAACCTACAAATATGTACTTTTTTAATATTTGAATTAATTTTAATATAATTTCGATTTGATATGTTAATAATTTTTTATTAATTTTACGTTAATCGTTTTTAAAAGTTGATTGAATTTAAATTAAATTTGATTCCAATAGCGAAAAACTTAAATAATAATATATTACAAAAATTACAAAAACGTTTTCCCAATGCACAAAACATGTCGAGCATGGACACCTATTGCTGACGCTTTAACCAGATGTCGAACGAGGCTTTCCCCGACATCTCACGCAAGTCGGAGAAGCCCCCATCAGGCAAAAGTTTTTACTGGCATTGTTGGGTTTACACGTTAGTTTTGCCAATTTTGATGCTGTAATGGAGACGTTCTACTCGACATGATTTTGGCATCGTGATAGGTATTCTATACGTGTTTTAGTGAATTTGTCGATGCATGTTTGCATCGAGCGAACCCTTACTTCTTGTAGTGAGTATACCAATCAACAATATGGTAGTGTTCTTAAGTGTACCAATCAATATTTTGGAGCTTGAGTGACAACTCTTCTTTCACATTCCCGTCGATGATGACGATAGTGCTGTCATCGATGGAGGGCATTGTCATCTGACTATAACTCTTTTTCAATCTACATATTTTGAAGCATTTCAGCATCTCCAGATTTTGATTGAATTTTGAAAATACTCCTTAAGATATCGACAACAAAACCTATAAATCAATAGGTGGAAGTGATGTTTATAGGCTAATTTTTAGAATCCAAAAACAAATGGTTACCGAACTTTCCACTTATAAAACACTACATAAAAGCGAGGTCTAAAATTTTAAAGTGTACTATAAGTACTGTTTCAAGTAGTAATAACTTTGTGCATTAAAAAAGGAGTCATGAGATAAGATAAAAATACAATTTATTGACAATGTTATTTGCTTGAAGTAATTCAACTTCAATTCAGAAAAACGAGAAGTAGTTTTTAGTTCTTGGAGTATAATTTTTAAAACAAAACGAGAAAATCACAAAGTGAGTACTCAATTTCTATACAACAGACCAACAGAAGAATCAAGACTACAATGATCATAACTCATAGCAGAACAAGGAATTCAGGAACAACTAAAATACGTAACAGAAGGAGTAATTGATACTATTCCAATTGCAGAAGCTCCAGTTAAGCCTCTCCAACTCGAAATTCACATAATGGCATAACTTAGACCCTATTCTTCTCAAAATATACAAACATTTCTATTTGATATGGAAGAAAATAAATGTGAATATATAAATAAAAAGGAGAAGAAATACTAACCTGCAGGTGAAAATAGCCTGTGAGAAAAGACCTCTCGAGGTTCCAAAGCATATCCAAAGGAGCACGACTGACGACATAAAGGAGAATGGAAAGGCGGACGACGTGAAGGAGAACGATGATGGAAGTTAAGGTTTCGTTTGTGTTTTCTTGCGTTTCAAGAAGGCAAGGAAACATGTGTCAATTTTCGTCCCAGGGCTTCAATTAATTAATCATGTCTTTTCTTTTCTTTTTTTATTATTTAATAACACTTGACATTTCAAAAACGTCAAAAAATTCAAAAAATGACTCTCCCCTGCCTTTTCATTAAAATTCTTGATGTTTTAAAACATCAAGAATTTAATAGATATTACTTGACGTTTTTAAAAGGTCAAAGAAAAGTATATATCACTTTACGTTTAAAAAATGTCAAGAATGTTGAATTTATAAACATTCTTGACGTTTTAAAAACGTCAAGAAATTAATTGATATTTAAACGTCAAGGAAAAATAGATATTACCTGACATTTAATAACTGTCAAGAAATATAAAAATTTATCTACCTCCGTCTTTTCATAAAAATTCTTGACGTTTTATCTTTGGAATCACTCATTTGTTGATGTTTTTTTAATAAAAAAACGTCAAGAAAGAAAAACTACAACCATCAAGAAAGACCATTTTTGTAGTAGCCTCATTTAGTTTAGTTATTAATTTCAAATATATACCATGTTTATATCAAATATAATTATAACAAATATAGGTTTTTAGTAAGTTATAAGATATATATTTTATATACTTTCTCATATATACACATGTATATTTAAATTTTTTTCATATATATATACCTCATATTATATAATAAACAACTGTAATAATGTTCTATATAAAACACGGTATATCTTGAAGATCCGATTAATCTGATCCAGTAATATACATGTAACAAAATTAGTTGTTAATGATTGTAATATATTCGTTTCACACACTGTATATATCGATTTTTTCATAATACTAATATATATTGAATGAAAATTATGAACAATATACATGGTTGATTTAGAAACAAAATTTTTATGAACTATTGTGTAACTCTTGAAACGATATCTATTCATTGACTAAAATATACTGAAATGTTGGTCATATATCTGGAAATGTATATATATATATATATATATCATTGTACGTAACGTATTATACACAATATGCCACAATATATATAATGAACAAACGTGTAAGCTGAAGCCAACTTTATATACTGTAAAAAAATCTATGATAAGAGCAATGTGTTGCTCCACATTTGTTGTTATTATATGGTAAACCCATTTAACATCGTTATCTATCATTGCTAATAAACAAGTCCTTCTACGGACATTCTATAGGACTTAAACAGAGGAATACGTCTAGAATATACATATCAACAAAACTGCCAAACTTGAATAAAAGAATATTGTGTAACTCTTAAAAAGACATAATATTCATAAACTAAAATTTCCAATACTCTAACATAGTTGTCTGAATCGTTGAAAAAATCATCATAATATACTCCAATGTTGGTCATACATGATAAAAGAAAGAATATATATATATATATATATATATATATATATATATATCATTGTATAGTATTGTCGAGAATATATCTTGGTATATAATGATCCATGTAAACCGAAAACAATTACAAACACTATAAGAAATTCTGAAATTAAACTTTCAATATATGAAAAAACATTGTAAATTGGATGTAATATAATGAGATAAATCGAAATACATTACTCTCAAATTTAACAAAAATACTTATTACTAATGTAGAAAAAAACAAAATTGAAAGTAAAATGAGCATCTCTGTAAAAAACTATCGATATTGGCACTCCATGCAGTCTTAATTTCTCAGTCATATACAATTGTGCCTATTTACTAGCAGTATAAGTAAATTTTCCTGTAATGAAATGTGCTGACTTCGTGGGCCTGTCAACAACCCAAATTACAGCATAACCCTTCAGGGTCCTAGACAATCCTCTAATGAAGCCCATAAACACATTCTCCCACTTCCACTCTGGTACACTCAAAGGTTGCCATCATTATTTCAGTACTCATGTCTACCGTTTCCATCATAATAGTATTGTCTTTACTGATAAATTGATCAAAACTCTTGATGCAAAATTTCCCTTAAAAGACTTAGGTCCCTTGCACTACTTTCTTGGATTTCAAATTCATTATCTTGAATCTTGGGGCCTTTAAAGCACATACATTTTAGAACTTCACTTAAATAACGTTGTGTGTGCAATGCTACTAAGAGGTAAAGTTCAAAACCAAGAGTTACTTTACAATATTTTGATCATTGCTTACTACATAAAGGTTCACAGTGTAAGACATCTTTGCTTAAGCACAATATTACACAGATAGACACTGCTCGATGAAAATGTTTTCAAATTTTTTCTAATGGGCGATTGTTGGTGAAAAATAAAATAAAATATATTCGGGCCAAAAATATGTTAGGGTATGAACTTCTCCTTCTTTTTTCATGTTTTGAACGTTGAATTAATTGTGGCCATTCGTTGGATTTTTTATTACATTTTTACCCTTCATCCCTCAACTATAAAAATTTCACTTCTCCTCTCTTTTTAACACAATAATAAAAAAAAAACTTCAGCCCCTCTCAACTCTCTCTCTTTCTTCCTCTTTCTGTACAAAAAGTTTTCAAAATTCATTTCTCTATTAATTTTGAGTTCTCAAGCATAGTGAGTGTTTATTTTGAGTTCTCAAGCGTAGTGAGGGTTTATTTTGAGTGTTAGTATTTCGGTGGGTCCAAGAGTTGTTTCAACCGTCGAAGAAGATTGTTGTAAAACACAGTCAAATCCAACAAAGAAGCAACTCTAACAGATTTTGTTTTTTCTCCTAACTAACTTGTCAATGTAAACACCTATAAATATAAAGGTGTGGTTTAATAAAAAAAAAAACTCCATTATTCAATATATGTATAATGTATACTCATTATATACTCATCTTCAATAAATGTTTGATCCTTCCCCGTGAATGTAGGCTTCATTGGCTGAACCACGTAAATCTGCATTGTGTATTCTATTCTCTTCTCTTCTCTACTCTCCATTCTTCATATCACTGTGTATTCTACTCAACAAAGCTACAAAGAAATTTTAATTAGGGAGAATGAAAAACAAAGGAAGAAGAAGAAAAGAAAGAAAGATATTTTTCATTTTCTCTTTTTCCGTATTTTCTTTTCTTTCACGTGCACGGATAAGAATCCCCTTTCTCTCACGCGTGTACGGTCTCAAGAGCCCCTACATGGCTGCTTCTCCTCCAAAATTAAAGGCCCAACAATTGTTTTATACTAGGGATGACGAGGCTATATAACAATTGCTAGTGCTTAGAGAATAGCCGTGAAACGTCTTAAAGAAAACAAGTTCTGCTACTCAGTCCAACAATTAACGAATTTCTTTTTTGCAGGTTTTGTTTTTCTAACAAAGTGTTGCAATGAAACGATTTCATCATTGAGACTCAATTGAATGATAGCAAACATGTCAATCTCTCTCTCACCGCTATAGACTCAAGTGTCTCTCTCTAGATGTTCTCTTTCATTTATTTTTACTTTTTGTTTCAATTTTGGTGTTCCCTCCATGATTAACGCATTGATTTTAGGTTTTGATTTTTTCTTTTTCCTATAATTCAACTTAAGAAGTTTAGAGAAGATGAAGTGAATGAGGAGATAAATGGCAGAAAACATTTATATGGATGAGATTTATTCAGTTGGATATGAAATTGATGCAATCAGTCATCATTGCCTTTTGTGTCAATTTCAGATGCATGAATGAAACTCTCCTTTTCTTTCTATGTTTTTCTTATATTCCATTATTATAACAATCAAATACAATATAATAACTTTTAAACTCCATGCAATAAATTTTTTGGACCAAATCAAAACGTTTTAGAGCTTTAATGACACACTTTATACCAAAGTTTGACATGAGTCTAACCATTCATTGTTTAAAGACAAATAGGATGCAAATATGATATCTATCATATTCATATTTGATTTCTATCTGATTATCAATTTAATTGTCGTATGATTGCTATAATATCATGTCAATATGATAGATTACGTGATATCCAATAACTAACTATAAATTATATACCCAATAAATTATACACGCAGTTTTAATATATTGTTAAGTGATGTCCAAATAAGTTGTGCATATAGTGACTCGTAAACTTGTAATTAATAACTAAAGTATAAGATATCAATTATATACAATATTGTTTAATATGTTATCAATAAATAAGAGGTAAATTGCTTGGGGAAAAAGCAACTTAATAGTTCATCTTCAACATCAACTTCATTTGTTAATATGCCTCATCAATAATTCAATATTGTAAAATTAATAAAAAGAAAGTAATCAAATGGCAATCAAAAGTCTAATAAATTGACAAAAAAATATAAAGTAATCATATGAAAATCATATAACAGTCATATTATAATCAGACAACAAATGTAACGTTATTAGAGAGCCATCGATATTATTTGCAATTGGATAATGATCAATATTAAATAAAATAACCATATGTGATAGTACAATCAGTATAAGATACAAATCAAATAGCAAGCTATATATAATTTATCATTCTTGCAATGTTAGATTATATCTCAATTTTCATTTTATATCTTGGGATAAGTGAGAGTGATTCCTTACACTTTACTTTAAAACTTGAAACATATACATTATCTTGTCAATACGAGCTTAACTCAATACCTTCAGTTGTTTAATTTGCCTGAAACCTTTCTAAAGAGAAAAAAAACATATATTATTTCAAACATTCATATAGAATCGAAATTTGAATATGTGTAAATTAATGCGACCAAATTTGTTATTAATCTATAATTAATTTGTTAACAAAATAAAATAAAGAAAACGAAAAAAAAGTGGAAAGGAAAGAAAAAGACAAATTTAGGACGTGTCTTCCACGAAAGGCCTTGATAATGTAAACTTCAAATTTTGTAAAGTAGCTTTCATTTTAAAATATTTAGACCGATTTGGCCCTACGTTTTTCCCATAGGGTAGAGGAAATAATTAAATTTGGCTGTCAATAAATATGGGTATTTTGGGGAACTTATAATTAATGTGAAAAATCTCATTTCCAAACAACATTTGTTTCTATATGAACGTTAGGACGTGAGTATTTTGCATCATTGGCCGACGTGTCAGCCACGTGTCCAAGCTCTAGTTTCAAGATTAATAATATACACTTGTATTATTCTCAACAAAATATATACTCATTTTTATTTTAATCCCTGTTCGTTTGAACAATTTTACTTATTTTCTTTTATTGATGTTAGTAATTTTTATTTATTTTATTAAAACTTTAGCATGAAGAAAGAAAGAAAAATCTTAGAGAGAGAAAATATAGATAGTAAATAAAAAAGACTTAACAATTTCCACTAATTGTGCATACCAAAGCATCTTCCACAACCAAATTCAGTCTAAAGAAAGCCAACAGTTGTTTATTAGATTTTCAAAAGCTGCATGGATGATACTTGAAATTAAAATATATATGTGTGTGTGTGTATATATATATAGAAGAAGCAATTTAAGAATGAAAGAGAAAATAGCAAAGCAATGCAGTTAAAAGACTAAAAATAAGACGTGTGAATGAAATGGTTCTCTAAATACCAATTGTTCCACATATAAAAACAAAAAAGGCGAAAAACAAATAGTCCAAAGTGTTACAAATTGAAAAATTGGAACTTCAAAAGCCTATAATCACAGTGGTTTGCTTTCCTAATCTAACTAACAATCCACATCCTTTCAGCTACCACACCTTCAGAGTTCATACGATAACCTAGATAACCTACAAACCCAACTCGTTCTTTTTTCCTGTTAAATCTACGACTGTATTTATTGTTGTTGCTGCAAAAAAACAAATGAACATGGAACTATGGAAGTAGAAGTACATGAGAGAAAGACGTGGAGATTCAGAGTCTCAAGGATGTGATATTATCTGTGCTCTTACAGTGAACCAAAAGCTAGGAGTTTTCCTGGTTCTTCGACTTCAGATCTTAAGGTTTGTTAAGATTAAGAGAGTTGTGACAATCCCTAGGCACCAAAATTGACAGGGAGCTCTTTGGCACCACCAAAGTATAACTTAAACCAGATTAAAAAGTTTAGAAACCAAACAGACCCAGTTCACTGACTTTCTCCTTCTCGAAGGTCTCGAAGTACTGATAAATAATTGTCACTGCAAGCAAAATTCCCGTTCCAGAACCGATTGCACCCATGAAATCAGCCAACACGGTCAGTGCACCAATACACATTCCTCCAAATGCTGCCGCTGTGGGTATGTAACGGTTCAACTCTTTCTGTAAGTTAGATTCACGGTGTCCAGGCATGACCATTTGTTGTTCCTGCAGATCAAATCATTGGTAAATCAGGAATCACTCTAACTCCCTTCAATTCTTAAACTACACAACAGTGGGCAGACTTTTTATTTCAACACTTCATTTTGTGAAATAAATTTGACATAGGCCTGAAGGGTGAATTTGTGAAAAGAAGCACACGGGATCAAAATCATACCTTCAGCTGCTTGGCTACATCTCTGGCGGAGGAACCAGAAACTTCAATCCAAGTTTTAGAGAAGAGTGCACATGCTGATAGCATGAAGACGAGATAAAACAAGGCATGGAAGGGATTGGCTGCCATATCAGCTAAGCTGCAAGAAGAAACGTCACATGTTACATAGAGAGGGAGAGAGCATCACATGTTACATAGAGAGGGAGAGAGAACATATGTGGTAGGCAATATAGTGTACATGAGAGGGAGATTACAACAGGAACAGAGGATATTACCTTGATGGTGGGGTAATGTAATAAGCAAGGCCACCAACAGGGATGGTTTGGCCGTTTGAATACTCGGATTCCTTCCATATACCCAGAAGATTCACCAGGAAGTTCCCACTGTACTTTCTGTACAACAACTGCAAATACAATTCCATGCAATCAGTTGGGGGGAGGCATTCGAAAAGTGTATATCATTTGTGCATCAATGGAGATCAATCAATTTACCTGAGAGATGAAATAAAGGTTGGACACAAGAGCAGAGTGAAGAATGATAGGCATGTTGGAGGTGTAGAAAAGCTTAATTGGGTAAGAACCCTGTTGTCCACGGGAGTTCTTTGACCTCACAGGCAGAACCACCCGGAATCCTTGGAAGTAGACAACAATTAAGAAGATCAAAACTGTAGCTAGCAGATTTGTCACGTTCGGGAGATTCTGTCGATAGAATGCTTCCCGCAATGCACGAACCTTGTCCGTTCGAGTAATCAGCAGGTGGAACAAAGCAATGACAGCTCCTTCAAATTCAGCTCCTCTTCCACTGTTAATGGTGGTCGGACTAAATGCTTTCCAAATAATGTTCTCACTGCAGAATCCGGACAATTTTGAGAAGTTCGTTAATGACAGCAACGAGAAAATATATCAACATCTAAGTTCAATGAGAAAGCATGACAGAAAGGTAGGAGAACAAGAACTTACCACATGTTTGTTGCTATGAAGAGGGAAATTCCAGATCCTAAACCATATCCCTTCTGGAGAAGCTCATCCAAGCATATGACAACAATACCAGCAAAGCACAGCTGAACAATTATAAGAATAGCATTTCCCACACCAAGTTGGCTAACGCTACCATACATTCCTGAAAGAACATAAGCAACTGCTTCACCGACGGCTATGAGGATGCCCAGCAATTTCTGTGCACCGTTTCTGACATTGGAAAATAATTGGGGACAGATATATAGAAGTTAAATTAGAATGCAAAGGTGACTATAGATCAGAAAAGGAATCAAACTAGCAATATGGTAATCCAAACAATAAGGAAACATTACCATAAAGAATCAATGCATTGACAATCAACTAGAATAACAGTAACTTTATGAAAAATGAAATGCTACAAATGTCATCATTGTAAGTAAATTATATCAGACGTCATCGCACTTGATCAACAAGAAAAGCAGTCACAGTAATTCAAGCCATCATTGTTCAACAATACGCATAAATAACTTAGAAAAAATAAACTATAGCATGCATGATCCTACAGCTTTGTAACAATTATTTCTTCAAACAAAATGTTTCATAAAGGCTATGATTCTAAAAGCATTTATAAAAGATAAATTAACAAATATCAGCAAACGAAAAATTTGAAATGAATACAACAGGAGAACGCATGGTCAACACAAGTTATAAAATTACCTACCCATTATCAAACAATATCTCCGTCTATGAACCTCAACAATCAGCAAGCATGGTAAATCAACAAACAAATATGCGTGTGTGTCTGTATGGATATATAAGAACTTACAAGAGAGCACGGTCCTCCCGCACATTGTTGTCGACCTCAATTATCTTGGATCCAACGAGGAGTTGCATCACCATCCCAGATGTTACGATGGGGGTGATCCCAAGCTCCATGACAGTACCACGATTGGAAGCTAGGATAACACGCATCCAATAAAACGGATCTGCGCCCGTGGTGGAGTGAATCCCATACAGAGGAAGCTGGCTGCATACCAAGAAGATGAAGAGTGCGATGACAGTATAAATGACCTTCTCTCTGAATGGAATTTTCCGATCGGCACTCTGCACCTCAGGAAGAAACGAAAGGAACGGCCTGACCAGATGAAGGACTCTAAACCCACCTCCCATCTTGCTTCAACCAACTTATTATCAACAAAAGGAAAAGAAAAAAGAGTCAATAATCGAACATTACATTCAACAGATCTAGACAATTTCAGATCTCTACCGATTCGTAGAACAAAAATTGACAAAGAAAATCCCAATCGCGGATATATGCAATAAAAATCATGGAACATGCAAAAAACAATAGAGATCTGGAGATTGGAAGCTGTGGATGTTTGTTAATGAAAATTAATTTGTTGAGACTATCTGGTAGAATCATCAAACAGAATAATTGGTTTCAACTTCAGCAAAATTTTAATTATCAAACAAAATAACAAAAATAATAAACAAAAGAAAAAAGTTAGGAGCTCCAAATGATCTCAAAAGACAACACAATTACGTCAAATAAAAACAAATTAGAATTTATTTTCAACGATCCCATTAAGACATTTTCACAAACACCTTGTAATCAAATCCATTTGACCAGCATCTCCCGCCATCTCCAATCTTTCCCCAACACCCCACAAAGAGAAACCCAACCATTCATTACAAAAAATCAAACAAGTCAAACCAATTGATCGCTCACACTTAGTTTAACAAAATTGATTAACAAAACGGAACATGAAGTAATTGAGGTGGAGCCGTGAGGTGAGAGTCAGAGAGATTTTGTTAAAAAATGTAAAATAAAAAATAAATAAAAAAACACCAGATAAACAAAATTTGAACAAAGATCTAACCAAGAATCCAAAACCCGAACAAAGGGTTTGTGTTGCGTCGCTGTACGGATCCGAAGGCGGTGGAAACGGTGCTGGACGCCGGCTGTAGGAGGAGCCGTGAAGTGAAAGTCAGAGAGGTGAGACGGAGGTTGGAAGGGTGGCGGGTCAAGGATGGAGGGACGTGAAAGTGAGTTGAGAGAAATGAGATCTGAGATGGATCGTGAGTCTTTAGAGCGATGGAGGTGGGTAGCATGAAACGAAAAACATATAATGATTTTTAAAGTAAACCGGTTTGGTCCGATTTTATTACTTATTTTTAGTTAAACCGAACCAAATCCAACCGTATGAACTCGATTTGATTTGAAAAACCATACGATTTTTGCGGTTTCGATGAACACAGCAGCCAAGGCAAGAAGGATTTGTTCCAACACATATATATACATTAATATATATAGAAACGTATAAAATTGTTTTCAAAATTTATAAACATCTTTCCCATAAATTTATAATTATAAAAGTTTAAAATCTAAATAAAATACAAATTATAAGACATTTAAAAGTTATACAAAAAGAAAGCAATTATATGTTGAAAATTTATTATTTGATTATTTTGTGTCAAAAGAATTGATAGGACATAAAAAGCAAGAACACCATAGCATTTTAAAATAGAGACACGTAAGAAGTTGAGAATAAAATACAAATTTTTGTTTGGAAGTGGTAAAAGGATCAAAGATGAGACAAAAACGATGAATTCGAAGAAGCAACCCTAAACTTGAAGTTTTACTTCATAATTCTTAAGTTTAATCTTAAATTAAAATAATTGCTCACTATAATTTTGTTTAATATCATTTTAGTTTATTTAATTTTAAAACTTTTTATTTGTTTTTATAGTTCTAGAGGTCTCAGTTTTGATTTTTTTTTGTTAACAGAAAATTTTTGGATTTTGATTTTTGAAAAGGATCATTTTAATGGAATAAATTCATTTGCTATTTCTATTTCAAAACATACCTTTTGAGATTTTCGAATTCTCAATAACTATATTTGAAATTTATCATATTAATCTTCAAGTTATAATATATTTAAAATGTCTTTAACATCTCTTACCAATATAATCTTTTAATAATTATATGATAATTTAAAGAGAAATTGCATAAGATAGCATTTCGAGAATATGATATAACAATTGTAGCATGTTGTTTTAAAATTTTATTAATATGACAAAATTTTCACTTCTCCGTCTTAAATTTGTTATTATTCCTAAACCACATTTCAATAACTTATTTATCTTTCTCTTTTTTAATATTATTTATTTATTTTTCCACTTTTTAAGGTCTTAATTATTTATTTATTCTTTTTGTCTTAATCTTAATTTTAAAATATCAATAATAAAATATTTGCAATATGAAATATAATATAATTGTTGTTATTCAGAGCAATTTAACTTCATTTGTGATTTTTTTTTTACTCTATTCGATGTGTATTTTAAGTTGAATCTGATTCCAAATGATTTTACTTTATTTTTTTACATTAAATTCTTTGTTTTACTTTGTCTGAGTTTCGTATATGTGATTTTTGTTTTTTCAAATTTTATACAATTTATTAGAGTATTATTAAATATATTAATGATGTAACTCAGTGTATCGTTATCAAGTATGTTAATAACATATTGTTAAAGCATATCGATAAAATGAATCATTATCAAGTTTACAAGTGTATAAGTAGGACTTCAAACATATCAAGTGCATTTAATCAATCAATTGTGTAAGTGAAGAATATTAAATATATATGCAGTGTATCAGGTATATCAAACATATATCAGTAATGTTTCAGGTGTGTATCAAAAGGTATTGAGTGTATCAAAGAATATCAGGTGCATCAAGTGTATCAATCAAATGTATCAGGTGTATCGAGAAGCATTAAGTGTATCAAGGGATGTATTAGGTGTATCAAATGCATATTAGTAACGATGACATTTTTGACATTTTACCTTTTGATGTGTGGGTTGAACTTCGCTTTTGTCATTTTCGCAAATAATAAAGTGTGTGTGCTATGGACTTAATTATTATAACTTATTTTGTCATTTTTGCAAGTGGCCCTAACTTAAATTGCAAAAATATTTGTAAGAAGAGGAACAATTTTTTAATTTAAAATAACAACAATAAAATTGTTATAAATGTTATAAAATAGAGAACACAAAATAACATAAAGAGAAGAGCAGAGAAGAGATGGAGTAGAGAAAACAACTTAACTCGATTGCGGTGTGTTTATAAATGATTTCTACCCTTCTATTTATAGGGTTGTGAGAAATAATGGTTACAAAACCAAACATAAAGATGGGACAAAAAAGTTACTAAAGATTGATGGTGTGGACGAATTTGTAACCTGATGAGTTCATGGACATCTAATACTATAGAATTTCGATATACATGGCGAAAAACATATATAAATTTTACCCTAATTGATAGGATTAACCTGCAAATTAAAAGTTTTAAACCCTAAATTAATTAGAAAAAGAGTTTTTTTTAGGAAACTTACGTTCGAAGCTTCGATTGTTGCATGAACTACCACTAGGGTTGATCTAACCAGGTTGTAGGACCCCATAAGTGAGAAAAATGAGATAAAAGTGTAACGTCCCAAAAATAAAGTAATTTTAAAATTAGTTAAATTATTAATGATAATTATTTTGGGGTGAACTTTGTTTGTTTTTTTTTTTTTTTTTGAGGATTACTATCTTGTGAAGATTGAGATTAATTAAATATTTATGAAAAGAATGTTTAATTAATTATTGGAATTAGAAATTTTTTATATTGTTATAAATTGATAAAGATTGATTGATATTTGGTAATTTAGTTTGGTAAAATCATGGAGTAATTACGAATAATTATATTATTGGAAGATAAGAATAATTATATTATTTGAGATAATAATAATAATTATATTAAAGGTAATATAATTTTTAAGTTGATATATTGTAATTTCATGGAAAGATATTTTTGGTAAGTTGAATGAGATGATTTGATTGGATAATTAATTAGGAGAGAAAAAGAGTTGATTGGGTTATTTGAAAAAGAAATATATTTATTATCATTGTTATTTTATTTTAGAAGGATATTGAAATGTGTGCACTTCATCTTCATCTTCTTTCCCATTCCTTCAGACAAACCTAGTCGTCGCTCCTCTTCACCTTCCTACCGTCGTCGACGACTGCCACTGCTCAGTCTACACTCATATGAAGTTGTCCACTTCACGTCAAAGGTTGAGCGGTTTCGAAGCTTCCTCTCCATGATTGTTATGTATGACAAAGACATGTATCACTAAGATGTTATGATCGCGATACATTATGATTGAAGCATGTTATAATTAGATATGTTATGATTGAATTATGATTAACTGAGTTATGATATTTATGTTATGATATATATATGTGTGAAGTCATTATTGTATTTTCATAAATTCCAATTTTGTTCTTGTTGGTTTTGACTTTTGCATTGAATATATGTGCATCTTCTTTATATTATTACTTCTCCTTTTTTTATAATTTCACGTTTTGTTCTCGATTTCTTCATCTTATCTTCCATAATTTCTTCCTTCTTTGTCATCTCTCATCTTCGACGTCATCTCTTTATTCTTTTTTCTGTGTCCACTATTACAAATTTGGTTTTTCTTGACGCACGCAAATTTGGATTTCTTGATCATGACCTACCATAAAGAAAAAAAAATTATACAATATTTATCTTGAAGATCATGTACATCAAGAAAAGTTTCTTTATTTTGTTGAAGAAATATGAAAAAACATTTTTAAAAAATGTGTATTTTTTATTTCCTTGATGGACAAAATTCCCTTAATTTTGTTGATAATCCACAAATGTCAAGAAAACTATTTCTCGGACAACATACATCAAGAATAATATATTAGTTAACTGACAATATCATCAAGCTAGTTAGGTTTTCTTGATGGATGAGACCCAACAAGAGATGAATTTTCTTGATTTGCATTGGCCATCATCGAAAAAAATTAATATAACAATTAGATTCAAAATATTTGTAGATATAACAATATTTTTTTAAAAAAATTGCAAATATAGCAAAATCTATCAATATTTATCACTAATAGATCGTGTTGAAATTAATGATCTATTACTAATAGAACATAATAAGTCTATATTGGTAGATCATAGTAGTCTATCACTGATATAATTTCCAATTTTTTTAAAAAAATATTACTACATACTTAACTATTATGGTTAAAAATGTTAAATGTTACAATAACCTTAACTTTTATTAGGTAATCACCCTTCATAACAAGTTTAAAGATAATAATGAGGTGTACCATTGGAGTGCCTCTAATCTTACTCATTTATGATATTTAATGTGTTTGAACATTTATATTTGTAGGATTTTGTGTAATACAAGCATTACGAACCATCATGGGTCATTGGAGAATAATTTGGAGCAAATATAAGCTAAAAGAGGCATTGGAGCCTTCAAAAGGAAGAGAAAATGGCACAATTGAGGTAAAAGCGAAGTGGTACCCCACGGCGCTAGGACTTGGGGCTCTTTACATAACGCTGAATCAACTCCAATTCTTTTTTGTTTTCTTGGAAAATTTGAAAATAATTACTTCAATGTTTGGTTGGAGACGATATTTTTTTTATGGGTTTGAAAACTGAAAATCACAACATTTTAATGAACATAAATAGATTTAATAAGTATTTTGTTATTATATCTATAGAAAACATGGATATAACTAGCTACAAAGTAATTTTAGAGGTTAAAATTTATTTGAGAATCTACAGTCCCCATCTTAAAAGCAACAAATTGCCCTATAACTGCACTTCGCCCACTGCTGCAATATCCCAGTGGCCATTCTTAAAGAAAAAATTGAGTCGAAGCAATTTCTCGTGATGATTCCGAGGGTAGGAAGATTGGTGTTCTCATCCATCTGTTGCAGTTTTCATTTACTTTCTCTGTCAATGCAAGGAATAAATATAAGAGCTCATCAACTGAACCCTTGAAGGTGAGACAATTCCATCCGTTTATGAATGTGTCAGTGACCAAGTATAAGTTGCTGCATCAGGACAGCTAAAATGCTGCCCATGGATATGTTGATGACATTAACAACATCATTATTGAGCTGCACACAAAATAGGAAAGAATCAGAACATTAGTCTTCCAGACCTGGGCAGATTGAAGAAGTAAAAACCATATCATAATGCAGATAGAAGAGATGTTGTTGGCCGAGAAGGGAGAGGAAGGAGCACGATCACTGATTTAAGAAAATTAGGACTTTTCCAACTCTAAGGGTTAATGCATTGGCCATTCTTGATCTAGATAGTTTTTTAACACATATCTGAATGCTTTTTATCTACCTAGTAATTTTCCAGTTGCTTTAAGATTTAAATAATCAAGGCCTTCAGCCGTTGCATTTAGACTTGAACCCACCATTCATGATGACTAAGCCAGACAATTTATGAGAGCAGGCAATAACATCAGAAGAGATACAGTAAAAGAATGAACACAATCAAATTAAAGCAATTAGTGAGATCACAAACTTCAGTTACTTACCCACTGAAATCCTTCCTTCTCTTGAAGTACTGCACCGATGATGCTTTCACCAAGATTAGCTATCTGTGAAGCTATAACGCATACAATAGCTTCAGATGCAGTTACCTGCATCAACATCCAAGGAGAAATCAAAATGTGTCTCCAAAAACAAGATAAAGATATAGTGAGGGGAGGGCCTCATCAGAATAAGAAAGGCACCTTTAGTTAGCAAGTAGAGTTCTTAAACTGTGGAAAATCAAATACAGAGGTTCAATAAGCTTTCTTTCCATGCTTAAGTTCAGCTTTTTATTGAGGTTGGATGAGGAGAAAATATGGAGGAATATCAATTTAGAAAACGTATTGATTTTTTTTTTAAAGGGCCCTACTTTAATAAAAATTGCTTATCTTTTATATGATAATAAAATCAAGTTTCACTGTGCATAAAAAGTAGGAATTTAGTACTTTGGAACGAAAGGATTTGGTAGTATATCTCAGGAAAAAACAAACAAAAGGAGCAGAAACACAAACAAAGAATGCCTAGGAATTTTCCCGCAAGATTAGTCTATTGAAAGGTCATAGAGAAGGGCCATTAAAAGTGATTACATCACCCAAAAGACAGCCAACAAATGCAAGAGCGATTGCTGCTAAGAGTCCAGCAAAGGTTCCCTCGAGACTGACAGCCCCTTCTGTTCCCCGAGGAACAACCTTAAAATTTGTCACCAGGTACCTGATTATAAATGAAGCATCAGTGCAACATATTGCATGTTCTCCAAGAAGAAGATGAAGGTTAAAACCCCTCCTTATATAACTAGATCTGAAAAGGTTCAAATAGATTTTACATTTCCGTTTCCATGTATAATACACATTGTTCATTACAAATATAACGAAGACAAAGAAAATGTTAATTAGTAGAAAAAAGAGAAACACAATGGAAAACTACAAAGACCAAGAGATGCGACTACTGAAACTCCAAATGATCGAAGGATTAAGCAGACTTACGTTATCCGACCATATGCCTTCCCTATTTCGCTCGAGACAGTATCACTCAATTTAGTACAGAAACTGGCAACAAAACCAAGTCGCCAAAGTTGAGCAAATGCTTCTCCCCCAACTTTATTAATCATGAGCACAGCACAAACACAACCAGCAGCACTGGATCCTATAACACTACCAGGTCCTCTTCTCCCCTTTCTCTTTTCAGCTACGCCCTGTGCCTCCTTTTGGGCCATCTTGACCTTTGTTGCAGCCGTTCCCTAAGAAACAAAATTCAGCATTCAGCAGGAGTATTATTACAATTGCTGAAAGAGACTGTTCTGTAGCTTCCAGTTATCAAAGCAGATGTAAAGAATAGGGGAAAAATGTACTTGTATAGGAATAAGGACTTTCTCAAACACAGAGCAAACATGATTAAGAAAATTTTAAGAATTCATGTCAGTCCCAAGTGTCGGTAAATGGTGATTTGAGACAAGCCCTTTGAGGAAGGCGAAAATTTAATGACAAATATAAGGGATCGTAGCAGCACTACAATAACAATGAACCTCATGAGCTCTACATCTGACATGAAGATTCAAATACCAGTACTTTAAGAATCAATTCAAGGCAGCAATTCGAAGTATTCCATCACAATAATCTGAACTATTTTGTTAACGAATTGATCATCTAAGAGAAGGGTTGAAACGGAGTAGAATTATTCAATCACTAAAAAAACAACATTCAATAAAGAAAAAGAGATGAATTAATCGAAACCACTCAGCCAGAAGAAAAACATGAAAACGAATAAAACAACAAATTAAATCGAGGAAAGAAAATGGTAATTAAGAAAACACGGGGAACGAATGAATGAATGAAACAGAAAAGCAAAGTGGAATTGGAGAAGGAGGGGACATAGACGAACAATAACGAAGTAGGTAGCAACAAGAAGGAAACCAGAGGGCCCAAAAGCACGCCATGTGAGAGTACCAAGCAAGAAAGCAGAAGCAATGCCAGAAGGAGACAAACCGGAGACGAGAATGGGGGAACCCAGGAGGAAAATGAGGAGGTTGCTGAGTAGGGCAGAGTGCCAAGTGGCGGGATTGGATTGGAGGAGATTGACAGCACCGGATGCAAGGGTCTCAAAGCTCTGGGCTCGGACCACCATCTTGGAGGAAGGATTAGGGTTGGATTTGGTAATTAGGGGTTTAAGAGGAAAAGGTAGAAGGGGAAACTGATGGCGTTTGGGAGACAGAAGAAGGGGAAAAGGGAGAGTTGAAGAAATCATGAGAGCCATGGACCTTAAATACCGAAGAATCTGAGGAAAGAATGTGATTGAGTGTTGGTCAAGTAAATAACTAAGAAAGAAGAAGAAGAAGAAGAAAAAGAAGAAGATAGTTTGATTTTTAAAGAGTCAAGAATCAACCGATTCTGCTCTCTGCTTGCTTCTTCCAACGCTCTGACTTAGATACAATGCCATTTGGCAATGAAAATCTAAGTTTCCAATGAGGTGTGAATTGATGTACTCCATAGAGTTTAGAAGGTTTAAATTAAATTGATGTAAATGGATGTTTTAGCTAAATGTAAAAACTATATAATTCTTCTTATTCTTCTTTATCATTTCATTTTAAGCCTCCCAAGTCCAATTCCGTACAACTAAAATGTGGAGCTTGAATGGAAGATGAGAGATTGTGTTGTTCAATTTTAACATCTAAACATAGAGTTTGAAACAAATAAGATAATCATTTACTCTAGATAGATTAACAATACATGAATAAATAATTATCAAACATCCCATCATAGAAGTAAAAACAATAATATAAAAAAAAAGGTCAATTTTGAAACAAAGTAGCAAAAAGGATAAGATTCCAAGTATCAGGAACACCCGCGAGACACCAATGGCTACAATCAAGAAGAGGGGTAGAATTATTGGAAGTAGTGTAGTTGGAAGGATGTCCATCTTTTCTAAGTTGAGTCAACAATGTGACATCAAGTAAATAGACTGGCGTCACAATGTCGCTTAGTACATTCTTCGCTATGGCTTCTCCTTCGAGACTTGGCCCTGGATATCTTGATCCTTTTATCGGTTGCTTCTCTCCTTGACAATTCTTTGTCGATGCCTCTCCCCAATCATTTCCACTATTAAAAAGAATAATAATAATAAACATTGTGTTTGAGTGTGGATATATGCGAATTAATTAACACTTAACACTTACTCAATATGAACGGCAGAAACACCTTGGAAGAAAACAATGGTGTTTGAAGGATTGATATTGGAATCAAGCCATTTACCCCAAGTTGTCAAACCAATCTTGAAAGCTTCCATTCTATCCATTTCTTTCACCAATTTGTCTCCTACTTGGAAGAAATCCCATCTAATACACAATTCCAAACCAATCATTTTTATTTGATTTATATTGGGAAGCCTCTGAAAAGTTTTTTCTTCTCTTCTAAGAAAGAGCAATGGAAATGAACATACAATAGAGTTTTACTTACGTTTTATAATGGCCAGTGTGAGTCCACCAATGATAAGTGTTGAAAATCATCAAGTCAACGTTTTTCCACTCATCTCCTCTACTAATGGACTCCAATTTTAGCACTTTCCCTATTTTCTCTTTCACTAAATCCACTAGAAACCCATTTTTCAAATACATTACTGATGTCTCATATTCCTACATCCACATTTAATTACAACTTTAAACTACATAATATAACCAAAAATTTCCAACAGCAATAACGAAAAACAAATTAAACCATACTGTTAAATAATTATGAACATAGTTTATATATACTTACAGGAAAGAAAAAGGTCGAGAGAGAGTTGTGAGTGGTAAGGGTATAATTGGAATTTGGGACAGCAGTGTGTAGCATGCATGTTAATGACTGCCACATGTTATTACTCAATGAATCACCCACTACCATTATCTTCTTCCCTCTGTATCTCTCTAGCAAATCTTCACCATTGAATCTATTCATCCATTAAACAATGTACAGTTCATATTTATTAGTTTATAACCCATTGTAAAGATTCTTTTTCTTTTCTTTCTTCCCCAAATGAGTCCTTACTTATTTTCCTAGTTTGACGTTGTAGTTATCCATTAATTTAAGTACAGTAATTCAAAACAAAAACGACAAAATTCAAAACCCAAAAAACAAAAAACAAAATATTGTACTTGATCGGAGAAAGGGATACCTGGGGAGGTCACAGCGGCGGGGCTGCCACCGGAACTTGAGGTATTCGGAGTCCGGGCGACCATTCTTCTGGCAGTTAAAGCCGTCACCGATGAAGGGACAGTTCGACGCGTCGTAAAGTGGGTACGACACGTCGTAAACCCAGCTCCCTTCGTAAAAATCACACCCATTATTGTTGTTCCACTGCTTAGGCTTCTGCCGCTCGTAAAAGCTGTCTCCGTGGACGACTCCACGGCGGAGAATAATTTGCAGAAATATGAGAAAGATGACGCCCCCGGTGAACCGGCCGCCAGCTAAGGCCATGGGAGGAGGAGGTGAATAGTGAAAAAGTAGAGAGAGAGGTGGGGATTGAAGTTTGAAGAAGCGGGAAAAGTGGGGATTAGAAAGAGAATGTAATGTATATAATATATAGAGAGAGAGATATACATAGAAGTTAGATCAGTATTAAGCAAGAAAATTAATGGGGAATTTTTAAAGTAGAAGAACTGGGAAAGTTGCTACAGTACATATCAAAAGTTTTAGTCATTTTGTAAAAATCCAAAGTGCATGCAAAATACCCAAAAAGCCCACCCAAAACAGAGTGATTGATTTGAAACTATTTAGAAAAAAAATGGTGATTTTTTTTAAATTTTTTTTAGTTCCATGGTATTTTAACCTAAACTAAGATAGGATGTGTGATTTGAAAAAAAAAAAAAACTAAATATTTCATATATGTTTCTAATATGTTTAACATATTCTTAGTTCTTGATTAAGTATCTAAAGGTAGATGGAAGAAAACACGTTTACAAAAAAGGATAGAAAAATATTGGATGAGATTACCTCGTTACAACATGATAGATAGCTCTATTCAATCTTACTAGTGTATGAGAGAAAAATATTTTAGATTTATATCGTCTAGTCTTATTCAAGACATCAACATTCAACGACTATTATGTGTCCTAATATGTACGTAGGATATACTCAACATTGATCTTTTTCCTAGTTATTAGATTTGTGACACAACTCATAAGGGATGATATTTAATATCTAACAATATTTTCATAGTTAAAAAATATTTATTATGAAATCGATAGATAGTTTCAAAATAATTTTCCTAGTTATTAGATAGTTTCAAAACAACTATTTTTTTTTCCAATTTTATTTCAAAATCACCCCTAAAACCTAATAAACCTAAATAACCCAAGATTTTCTTATTTCTAAATGTCGAGTCATTTTTCCTCTAATGCGCAAGAATTCGATAGCAACTCTATCATTCTCTTCTTCTTTATACATCAAAAGCAAACAATTCTATAACAATCCAAAAATATCAATGATTTGTTTGACCAATTGTAGAGAGCTACAGTTTTCTCCAAGATCAATCTCCGTGCAGGTTACTATAAGTTGAGAATAAAAGAGAGTAACATTCCTATGATCGCTTTCGCTCGAGATATGGGCATTACATTTTCATTGTAATGTTGATCGTTTGACTTGACTAATGTTTCTGTAGTGTTTATGAACCTGATGAACAAGGTGTACAAGGAGTTTTTGGGCTTTTTTTTTGTCATATTGTTCATTGATGATATCTTAGTCACTTCCAAGAAAGAGGCATGACACGAGGAGCATCTAAATGGGGTTCTAGAAACTTAAAGAAGGAATGAGTTGTATGCTAAATTCTCTATGTGTGAAATCTAGTTGAAGCAAATAGCTTTTTTTAGGACACTTGGTGTTGAAGGATAGAGTTTTTGTAGATCCTACGAAAGATTGAGGCAGTGACAAAGTGGTCTCGCCCTACAACAATCAATAAGGTATGCAGTTTTCTAGGTTTGACAGGTTACTGTTGATGGTTTGTTAAGGAATCTTCTCGCATATCCTCTGAATTGACTAGAAAGGAAGCCTCTTTTGTATAAAGTCAAGCTTGTGAGGATAACTTTTAGAATCTTAAGCACCAACTCGTTACTACACTGGTTCCTTACAATAACAGATGAATTAGGGAGTTATGTGATTTACAGTAATGCATCCAAGAAAGAACTTGGGTGTGTACTTGGTAATTAAGATGGTTGCTAATGTCTTCCGACAGTTGAAGAACCATGACTAGAACTATCCTACTAATGACTTAGAGTTGGCACCAATGATGTTTTCTAGGAAGATTTGGTGACATTACTTATATGGTGAGAAGATACAAATTTTCACATATCATAAGAGCCTAAAACATTTCTTCACTCAGAAGGAATTAAACATAAGGTAGCGCAAACGGCTTAATTTAGTAAAAGATTATGAGTGTGTGATTCTGTATCATCAAGACAAGGCGAATGTAGTAGTAGATGGGTTGATTAGGAAGACAACCCATTCAACAACTTTAGTGATTAGACAGACCCATTTGTGTAAGAAGCTTGAACATGCTGAAATTGCAGTGGCAATAATGGAAGTTTCTTCACAGTTAGCATAGTTATAGTACAAGCAATCCTGAGGCAGAAAGTTATAGATGCTTAATAGAGTGATGTGAATCTTGATGAGAAATATCGTCTAGTAGAGGAAGGTAAAGGTAATGGATTCTCAGTATCATAGGAGAAATTGATGACGGAACCTCATAGTTCTCCATTCTTGTTTCATCTAGGTAACATTAAGATGTATTAGGACTTGTAATGTATTTATTGGTGGACGGATATGAAAAGAGAGGTGGTAAAGTTTGTAAACATGCATTTTTCTAAAAATATATCTGAGATTGAATGTTTAATTTAGAAGGGTGATCATTTCAAGGGAATTAAGGTCTTTTTAAATATAGGTTGTCAACCATCAAAAAAATTATTAATTGGACAAAGGAAATTGAGTGGTGGCCACCAAAATAAAATTAAAGGTCCGTTTGAATTGAATTAAGAACAAAATATTTTTCAATAATATATTTTTCTTTTAAACATTTTTTTGAAAATAAGTTTAATATTTAAACACTTAATGTTTGGTTAGACTTTTTTACAAGTGTTTATATGTGCATTTGTTTTTTTAAAATAGATTATTTTATAAATGATTTTTTTAAAATGTATTATTTTAATTTGCCAAACATTACCGTTTTTTTCAAAAAAAAAAAAAAAAATTGGCAAAATTAAACATTTTACCATCTCAACCAAGGTGGAGTAGAAAGGGATAGTCCATTGTTGTTGGCCATGAAAGGGGAATGGAACCGAACTTTTTGTGTTGATTGGTGCAACCATTTCTTCAACCTTTTTCATCTTGATTTCTTCAGAAGAAGTGGAGAGAATAGCTTAAAGAAGTCGAGTCTTGGCTACCATGGAGAGTTATGCTCAAGAGGCTGAAGAAAATTGAACGAAAACAGCAATAATCAAATCAGATTTTTGGGTCATTCAGTAGCAATATGATGTTTTCACGATTCTGAAGTGTAGAGAACGAGTTAGAAGCTGACATTTGGAGGTTAGCAAGCTAAGGTCTTCTCTACATTTTTTATGAAGTATGTAAGAGATAATTCATGTTCTAAACGGCTGGAATAATAAAGAACTTAATTATGTACATGATTTTGGGTAAAACAGAGCAAGTTTGTTTTGAGGTTGATTCTGATTGGAAGAAGCAATTTTAGAGTTCCAAAACCACTACTTAGTTAAGAGGTTTCTTATGAGTTTTATGAAAGAAATTTTTGGTATATTGGTTAAGAAATGAGGGAGATAAGCAAGTTTTTGTTGATTTTTGCTGCTGTAAAATGATAGGTTTTACGCATCGAAAGTTTGGTTGATTCAAGGAGTTCGAGAGTGTTTCAAATGTCCAAATTTTGAGGTAAACTTGTTCTAATTATGGGTAAGAGGTTTAATTTACATAGGAGAGCTTGATTAATTTGGCTGGAAATGAGGTGTTTGATTTGCGAGAGTGTGGTAAAAAAGTTTGATGAATTATGAAACTTTTTTCGTATGCTAGAGGTTTGAAGATGATCTTTGTTTGTCATTATTTGCCCGTCATAAAAGTGGAATCGAATATATTATGAGATTTGATTATCCAAATATGCTTTGGTTTTCAAGTCAAATAGATTGTACGAATCTATAAACCTGAGAGTAGTAGCTTTAATCAATGAGTTAAAATTTGATTTCAGAACATGATTTTTCAGCTAAAATTTTAAGTACGCATTGAATTAAATTTGTATATTTGCATACTGATTTTAGAATGATTTTAGAAAGATACTTTGAAAGCATGAGGTTTCATTGTGAAAAGTTTGAAAAGCATGAGTTTACTGGTGTTGCTAAACTATTACTTAAAGTATATGAGATTCATAAGTATTTCTACCAAGCAAGAGTATGTCAAGTTTACGAAATATTTAAGTTTGAGACTAATTTTAGCAAAAGATTTGAGACTTGTTATATGCAAGATATTTATATAAAAACACAGTTGTTCTAGTTGAGATGAAATTTTAAAGCTTATGATTTATTGAATATGTTTTAGTCTATACCTGAGATACCTAAAGATTATAGTAACTATACGGGAGAGTTTTCTATGCACAGAGGTCTTGTGATGAGGGTATTTTAGTAGGTGTCCAAAGTTTCCATAATAGAGATTAGATAAAGATGAGGGCTTCTACAGACACCTAGTTTTCCATCTCATAACAGTTATATTAAGATGGTAACACTACTAATGTCTAGGTTCCCGTCCCAAAGTTACACAGAGATTCAGGGTATAGCAAGGGAAAGAGAAAGGTTTGAAAAACTATTTAGTTTGAAAAGTTATTTGTTTGCTTTGTAAAGTTTATTACTTGTTGATTTACTAAGCATGTATTATTTTAAAAACTAGTTAAAGCCATAGTATTAAATTTTCTTCGATATGTAAATTTTTCCATCGATATTTTCACATTACCATTGGTACAATATTGATACAAGGGTTAAATCGATATTTCCATTACATCTTACAAAAAATCACGAATCATAAAAATTAAACATCAAAATGATACTATTGTAAATATAATATAAATAATAGACATGTTTGCATATTTGAAAATAATTTATTTCTTGAATTATTTATAATTTTTTTAGAAACATCCATCGAAATTGAAATTTATGTAAAATTAAGACTATGATATATTTATCAATATCGATATTTTAAACCTTGGTTAAAACATAAAATTTCACAAAATCTCGCAAAATTTCAAAATAAAAGTTTCTCCTTAATACATATCAAAACAGTAATTAGTCAAAGAAAAAAAATCACATACCGATAGATCTATCAAACTAAACCATTGTGTGTCAATAGTTAAATATAATTTTTATTTGACAATTAATTGTATGTTAATTAATACAATAGCTATAGAGATTAGATGTATTTCGGATCTATAACTTTGTGTTAATGGTCAAATAAATTTAAAACTATGATTTTAACTTAAAATTTAGGTTTTTATTTTTGTTGGTGAGAAATTTGGTGTAAAATTTAGACCACTGAAAATATTTTGGAAATTTTTTTAAGTTCAAGAATATTTACGAACTTTTCAATAATTTCATGAATATTTTTAAAACAAAACTTCAACGTTTTCTTTTTAACATTTTTAGATATTTTTTAAACTAACCTATAATTGAAGCGAACAACTAATTTGCATTAAGGTTTGGAGACCATTTACTAGTAATTGTGTATGTCCTTTCAATAGGTCTAAACATTGATCCACAATTAGTAAGAATTAAATGTGACAACTAAGCTAATCTAAGCCTAACTAACCAAACTAGATTAAGCATATAATAGCTCTAATGGAATTCAACAATTGAAATAATAGACAAACCGTACTTAATATAAAGAGTGAGCAAAAGCATTAAACAAGGTTGCATCCAAACATAATGTTTTCTACTATCCACCCAAATGTTTGCAATATTTCCCTTTAACACCCAAAACAAGGACCTCTTTTTAAAAAATAACAATTCTCCCCAACTTTATCCAAATCATTCTTTGTTGTGTAAACAAATAAGGAAAATTACTTTTTTTTAAAAAAATATATATATTAAGATGGTAAAATAATAAGATTGTAAAATATAAGATTCCAAGTATCAGGAACACCCGCGAGACACCAGTGGCTACAATCCAATCCAACTCTGCCGCCTAATCCGTAATTGGAGGGATGTCCATCTTTTCTCAACAACGATAGCTCTGTCACGTCCAATAGTTGAACCGGTTTTTTTACTTTGCTTAACACCCCCTTCAACACCTCCACGGCCGGCGGCAACCCGCCTGGATAAACAGAGCCAGACACTGGCTCTTTTTGTCCTGCACAACTCTTCGCTCTTGGCTCTCCCCATAAAGTTCCACTGGCATTTATATCATGAACCAATCTTAGTTTTTAAGTGCTTGACAACTTTTCAAGTGTATTTTAAGTCGTTTTTATAAAATAAATTTAAATATAAACAATTTTTTTTATATACTTTCTACTTATAGTCAATTTAAATATATTGTTTATTAGTTAACTAATATCATGTTAAGACATTTTGATGATTAATTCCTCCAAACTATATTGGATGGTTTCCTTCAATCATACTCAATCATAACAATTATTTAAAAATGGACATCTTAGGCCTACCTTTTAATGTTTTCCATATGCTAGGTTTATGACTATGTTGAAAGTGCTTCTATTATTGGACAACTTGCCAAATTTTTAGATGTTGTTAGGTGTTTGTTAATTTAATTTTGTACTTGATTTAGTGGTGAACACTTTTCGAACTTAATTATTTATTGACCTATTAATTACAACATTTATTAATTATTTTAAATTGACTCACTAATCTAAGCTTCATGAGTAGCTTTTTTATTTTATTCCCTATTTTATTATTTTTGTAAAATAAGTTCATATTTTTCTATACATTAAAACATTAATGCATGTGACATAAATAACATTTCAAATTACAATATATGATGATAATTTCCTAAAAGAAAAGGAACAAAAAAGTTATGTTAGGTCGAATTCAACCTACTAAACCAGCATCCATTATTGTTTTTTTTAGAGAAAAAGAATCAATTATTTGGTTAATTATGCTAAATAATTTAAATTGATAATGCTATAGATGCATAGTCTTATATTTTCTTTTCCAAAAAAGAAAAATTCAATAAAGTTGAATAATGATTAAATTTAATATTAATGAAAAAAAACAAAATAAAATTAGAATAAGGAAAAGGAAAAGGTTAGAAAAGTTTACTTGTAATGAGATGGAGAAATCCCTTGGAAAAAGAGTTTAGATTTTTGAGTATCAATGTTTAGATCAACCCATCTTCCCCAAGTTCTGACAGCCTTCTCAAAGGCTATCATTCTATCCATATCTTTCAACACTTCTTTCCCTATTTGAATATAATCCCATCTGTAAATATATATAATAAACAAACAATTATACACACACACACATATATAGAAATAGAAATAGAAACAAAGAGAAATTGAAAGAGAAGTGCTTACGGTTGAGAAGGTCCTCTACGGTTCCACCAATGCCAAGTATTGAAGATGAGGAAGTCAATTGATTCCCATAGCTTACCTGATCCTTCGTTAATGGAATCCAATTTCAACACTCTCCCAATCTCTTCCTTTACCACATCTACTAAATATACATTTCTCTCTAGCATCACTTTCACTTCATATTCCTGAACAAACAATCATATCATCGTCACATTTTTCTTTTTCTTTCTACATTTGTTTCATATACAAGCTTTTAAATGTTATTAGTATATATAACTTTCATTTTCAAGTTTAACATACCGTAAAAGTAAACGTAGAAACATCTCCAACTCTTGTTAGTGTGTAAGGTGCATCTGGTACAGCCGAATGAAGCATGCATGTCAAAGATTGCCACTGATTTCTACTAAGCGAGTCTCCTACGAATAGTATGCTTTTCCCTCTTAATTTTTCTAAGAAAAGTTTTCCATCGAACCTAGATATGTAGATAATATATTTAGATAATTATATGTATAAAGTGTAAATATTTAAATATTTTTGAAATCAATCACAACCTTTAAAAAGGAAAAGGAAAAAAAAATTAAAAACCTTTTTTAAGAAAAAAAACAAAAACTCAAAACCTTTATTTCTATGTATGGTTTTAGAGAAACGAGAAGCTAACCGAAGGGCTTGTGGTAGAGTAAGTTTAATTTTTAGAAACAAAATAAAGATCCGTTGTGGACGTGAGCTGGGGAGGGATATATAAGGAATGATGTAAAAAGGAAAGGGGTGAAAAGGAAAGCAAATGACAAACATTTTCATTTTTTTCCAATCTTACCCTCGGCGTAGATCGCGAAAGCCGAAAAGTGAGAACATACCCCACGTGAAAGGAATCTTTGTTTTTATTTCATTTCTTAATTTAAACCATAATTTATAAATTATAACAATCTGATTGGTCTAATAATTTATTCAACATTAATTTTTCAAATCAACTAACTAATTTAAATGTAAAGTTTTTTTTTTTTTTCTTTTTTAATCAAACACATTGACAGTCGACTGTTTGATCTTTCTAATTATATTTACTTTCGCTAATAGAAAAGAAAATGTAATTGTAGTTTATAATATATTATTCATCAAGTATGATCTCATATTAAATACATGGAAATAGATTTTTAAGTGCCATTTTCTTAATACAATAAATGTGAAGAAACGTGGATGGAATCCAAAAAATTCAAAGAGAAAGATTACCTATATGTTAATCAAATCTAATTAAGATATATGCTTAAGAGTTAAGATGTTTAAAATAAAAAGTGAATGATGTAATTGAAATAAAATTTAGGCAAACAAATCCAAAAAATACTTTTTGCAATTCAACAAATTTAGGCAAAAAGTGAATTCCTTTTTGGCGAAAGAGAAAAGTGGGGAGTAAAGATACGAATACCGAGGGGTGCAGATTTACCTGGATAAATCGCAATGGAGAGGCTGCCACCTATACTTTGTGTAACCCAAATCGGGACGCCCATTTTTGACACAGCTGAACTCGTGCTCAACGAATGGGCAACTCGCCGCCGTGTACAGCGGGTAACTCTCATCCACAACCCAACTTCCGGCGAAGAAATTGCACTCAGCCGCCGTATAACCTCCAAAAACGGAAAAGATGAGTAAAAGAAGGATTCTTGTACCACTCCCAAAAACCATTTTCGTTTGTTTGTATTTTTTTTGTCTGTGAGGGATAAAATGGGGGCAGTGGTGGGGGAAGGGAAGGGAAGGGAAGAAAAAATAGGGGAGAGGAGAGAATAAGGGTAGTTTAGTAATTTGGCTACAGAGGGGGGGGGTTAATTTAGGAAACTCACATTCAGAGCTAAAAACGGAAGGCGTTTTGGTTTTTGTGAGATTTCATGGCTCTTACCTTCCAAGAATTACAACTTATTTCCATATATAAGGCTTTGGGATTTCAAAGCAAGTTATGTTTTGGATTTATTTGGTAAATGAAAGAGATTTTGGTTTTATGTTTCTTTGTTTTCATAAACTAATTTATTTCTTTGACACACCTAATAGGTTGATTTTCTATTATGGTAGTCAGAATTTAAAGTATATTTACTTTACTCCTAATTAATTTTATTAAAATATACCGATGGAAATGGTTAATGAAAATTTTATGGTGTCTTAATTAAGCTTACATGTTTTAATAATCATTTCTATCAATTGAGATAGCATTTAGGGGTCAATTGAGTGGTTTTATTGTGTTTATTGGAGTGTACCCTTAGTTTTTTTTTTTTGTAGTTATTTTTATTCTTTTACCAGGAGGGTTTCGAAAATTCTTTTCTTTTATTAATCTACGACGATGTTTGGAGTACATGTATATTTTTGCTATATTTTGTAAATTGTTTGAATTTTTTTTTCTTTTCACAGGAATCCCTACTCCGTATTTAATGTATTAATTTCTTTCTCTACGTTCTGTTTTTTTTTTTCTTTTAACATATTCTTTGTGTTTATTTTTTATTTTCAACTAATTTTATTTCTATTTTGAAAATATTAATATAAAAGAGGTATTTTTAAAAATAACAAAATAAATTAAAACATTTACAAGCTATAGTAAAATTTTGAATTCTATCACTCGCATATCAATAGCTATCATTGATAGAATTGACTATAATTTGTAAATATTTGGGAAAATCTACTATTTTTTTAAAAAAAATTAATATAAAATTTGAATGAATGCTTTATAAAAAAAACATTTCTTTAATGCTTTTAATGTATTTTTTGGTTTTTTAGTCTATTATTTTTTTCAACTCACGCTTTAAATTAGGATCATAATAGGGGCATTTTAAAAATTGGAAGATAAATTGAAATATTTACGAACAATGGCAAAATTTTAGATTTTATCCATGATAGAAACGAATAGCTTCTATCCATGGTTATCAATATTAATAATAGAAGCATATTGGTGGCTATTAATGTCTATTATTGATAGAATCTGAAAACTTTACTATTTGTTGTAAATATTTTATCAAATTTGCTATTTTTCACCATTCTCTATCATAATACTTTATTTATTAAATTCAATTATTTTCTTATTTTTTTATAATTATTTTTAACTTTTACGCACTAAATACTTTATATGTGACTTAGTCAATAGCCAAGGAAACAGGTCGAATTACTTGAGTCATGCTCTTGCCTTAGAAATCGACTTAGTTGCATACAAGACCTAATCATTCAACCTCAGTATAGGAATTGATAATAACATTGTAGTTTAGTTAATTAATTAATTAATTATAAGTTATAGTTAATTAAATCAATCAACTATAGGCTAAAACAACTATTATTATAACTAGTCTTTGGACAATTAATGGCAGTAGTCAATTAATCAATTTCTATTTCAAATTTTAAAGATAAGTTTGTATTTCAATTAATTTAATAGAGTTATGTCCTTGAAATAGAAACAAAATGTAGGATAAAAGACGAAGAATTGAAAGCTTACCCAATTTAAAAATTAATGGCCAGAGTGAATACATGGGCCATTAGTTCTTAGATGCCTTTCTTAGAAAAAAAAACTTTGTTTTAAACAAAATCAATAACTTGTCTAGGAGAACATAGGCTAAAGGAAATGCAAAAGCAAAACAGAAACCAGAAGAAGAAGTGTGTAAAGCAAATGCAGCAACAAATAACACAAATAGAAGCATAAACTAATAATTCACTCATATCCTATCATATCCATGTCAACGCACATTCATAAAAGTAACTCTAAAAAAACACACTTACACGGTGCAAAACAAAAAGAAAAAAACTTCTACAGCTTCTGACACACATATCGTCAAACACCTTACAAGCACAAACTAATAACTCACCATATACCATTGTAGGACATGTGTCTGAGTAGAAGGGTCATTTTGACTAAGTGTAAAGAAAAGGCGTTTTGAAACTAGCAGTGAAGTGAGGCGACATGTTGAAGAAATACACGTTCAACACAATAATTGGGCGTTCTAAAGTAAAAGTGAGACGAAGCTAGGCGAAGAAACATCTAAACATGATTTGATAGTTTTTTACGTGTAAGGTTAAGCTTAAGCATGACTAAGATAAACATTAAGCTTACACATGTAAAATCTCAAGTAGAAGTTGTAAAGATATTAAGAACTTAAAGATGACTAATCTTCTTTTAAAGATTAGTATAAATAGAAGAGAAGTGGCAGAAAATGAGGATTATGAAAAGATTGTTAGTGTTTTTCTGCTAAGGAGAAGAAATTTTAGGCGAGAAGAAGAGACCTAAAGTTAGGCATTCTTAAGGGAAACTTAGTGTAGGAGTGACTATCAAATGTTTAATACTTTCAAATTTCATTTCTACATTTCTTATTCAAATGTAAAATTGTTTCTACATGTTTAACGTTTATGAAAGGAATGGTAATTCTAAAAAAATATTTATGTAAAGTGTTATACATGATGAATACTTTATATTGTATATTATGTTTATTGAAAACTGTTAGTCTTATTCCTATCAATGAATCTAACTATAATGTGCACATAATGAGTAAATGTAGCCAAGTATAAAAGGATTACATGGTGGAATGAAGCTAGCTAATACATAAAAGAAGTGTGTTGAGCTTAGCAGCCTGAGCAATGAGAAATGAACCAAGATATTCTTCGAGGGACGCTGTTGGTGAAAAATACATCATAGTAGTTTATGCGTGAAAATGGTTCATGTTCTCATTGAAAGAAAAATGGAAAACTAATGTGTGTTTAATGTTTTATGATTAAGGCATTGAAACCATGCAGTGAAAGTGATTTCATGACCTGTTTGTCCAAAAACGTTTTCAAACCTACCACTCACTAAATTTTTTACTTACATTTTAAGTTTTTCCTTCGCATATGATTGGACTTTATGGCCAAGTAAAAAAGGATAAGACGAGTTGCTACGCGTGAAAGCTGAGCAAGCGATCTAAGTTCTTTTACTTTGGATTTCTCGTAAATAGAAAATTATTTTATTAATAGAAGCCTTGTACGAAAAGTGTTGCACCCCAATTCTGTGGGAGTTAGACAAGACATTCAAATCTAAGATTTACTCTTGTACCGGTGAAGTAAGAAAAGTGTAATTGTACAATGCTTGGTTCAAGTAATAAGACATTTTTTGGTTTATCAGTTATATTTGAAGTTTATTAATTTGTTTTCTACTGCATGATAAAGTTAAAATTATAAGTGTAGAACGTAAGTGAGCATTCTGTTGATTCACTTGAGGCACCAGGACTAATCAGTTCGCGCCGTGTGTCACATTGCATATTGAAGGACGTGTACGAGACTGAACGTGACAATCATATTTTCTCATAATCTCACAAAACATAAGTAGCTAGAATCCATGTATGTTCCAAGAAGAAGTTTATACAAAAGCTAAAGTAAAAAAATATAAAAACAAACATCAATACATAAAAGTCCAAATATCTCACAAATGAAAACTAATATACATTCAATAGTACAACTACACGCCCATCAAGAAAAAAAATGTGTGCTGCTTTGCATAATAATTTCTGAAAAAACAACAAAATAAATAGAAAGATCTTCCACTTCCAAAAACACTAAAACCAGAGATATTGATTCCTTTATTTTCTAATGTCTTACCAAGATTTGTGTTTTGTTCTAAGCATGAATGCTCAACCAAACAACATCAAACCCTAAGAAAGAAAAAAGAACTTAAGCATCAGCACATACGAGTTGCAATGAGTTCTTATCCATTCAACAGATTCACCTACACGCCTTTACTCAGTTTTGATGTCATCTTCTATTGCCTTTGAATGCATTCAATTCGTGTGCCTAACTCCTACCATTAGTTGGACACTCCAACCTCAACTACACATTTACATCCTTAGATCATCGTTACACTATGATTCCCTTAACCCAGGTCCATGTCGCACCACTCAGATCTACGCCTCCTAGCGGCTGATAATAATGCAGTCGAGGTGCGATGGCAAAGGTTGGAGCGGTCGAGGAGGGGAGAAGGAATCAAAAAATTGTGGAGAAGAGAAGAAGGGGAAAATCGAGGGTAAGGGAGAGAGAAAAGAAATTTGGAAGAAATGAAGGGAAATAATGTTTTAAAGGAAAATGGGAAATAAAAGCATGAAAAAATAAGGTAGAAATGAGTTTTACTTAACATTTAAAAAATGACAAGAAAATAAAACTAAACTTGACGCTTTTATCCTATATCCTATGAAGAAAATAAAACTAAACTTTGACATTTAAAAAATGACAATAAAACTAAACTGAACTATTTTTTTTTTCACCATGCATGATCTAATTATTTAAGAGTTTTGTTATAAATATATATATATATGTAAATTAACCTTTGAAGAGTCAATTTTGCTATTTATGTGCTTTTTTTTTTATTTGACTAATCAAATAGGCCAAATAATAATAATAATAATAAAAAGAAAAAGAAAATATTTATCATACAAAGTTGAATTCAACTTTTATTCTTTTTAAACAAAAGTTTATTTGAATAATGAATCGTCGGTATCATTGAGCTGTCATTGAGTAACTTAGCAGCATGTATTTTTTGTTTGTCGGCGGAAATTTTCAACTTTCACAATTTTAATCTTAATTTAAAAATGTATTACCGTTTGATTAAAGTTATAAGATACATCTTGTATTGGTGGGAAGTTAACATATATTACTTCTACTTCCTCTATATCTAAGTTTCAAAATCTCATACTTTTAATTTTAAAGTTAAAAAAGTTTAGGTTTCTGTACTAAAGTTATTTTTAAAATTTAAATTTGTTGTTTTTCATTAATCAATAAACATTAATGAAAAATATCATAAAATAATTTTTTTTTTAAAAAAAACATAATAAAAATGACAATCTTAAAACATACTAATAAAATTGAAATAAGTAAAAATTCAAATAGATCTTTTTTTATAAGGGTGTATATGAGTTTCTATCATTCAATACACTTTAATTTTTTAGTTGTTATCAATTTTTTTTTTTTTGTTAAACTAAACATTTGAAAAAATGTATTTTAAACTCATCTGTTAGATTATGTGATTCAACAGAAAACATATCTAGTGTATTTTGAAGCTTAAATCTACAGAGGTACTCTACTTTGAACTATTTGATAATTAAGGCTTTGTTTTAAGTTTTGTTATAGAGCTTTTTGTGAAATATAAGACGGCTATGATATAAGTAGTTGCTTTACAGTTCTGATTCTTAAGTTTATGCAGGTCATTTCATTCGATGAATGTCAGCAATTTCATCAATATGGACTTGTGCAGATGATGAGTTTCAACTGAGATTGTTGAAATTGCATCAAGATTTGTTGAATGAGTTCTAAGTTTAATTTAGGTTTGTGTTTCATATGCATTCTGTATGGTTCTCGAGATAAATATGCATTATATAATGTATATACAACTCTAATCTCGTGACATTCTAGTGTAAATTGCTCAAGTTTTAAGACATATTACTTATTTTCTTTTGTTATCTGTGTTTTTTGTTTGACAAATACCTCTTGTCACCAACAACTTTTCAAAAATGTATGCTACTTTTAAAATGTAAACACATAAAATGGACTGTTTTGGCCCATTTTTCTATTTGATGATCAAATTACAAAATGCTTCGTTAAAGAAAGAGAAAAAAAATGAACTTTGCTAAATATCGAAAATAATATAGAAAATCGAGAAATGGAAAAATAAATTTATTTAGAGGGCATTTGGTTAGCCATAAAAACTAAAAAATTAAGTTGAGTTCTAATAATTATAGAAAAGTTATCGGGGAAAGTTAACGAGAATAAAGATACGAGAAATGTAAGTATTTTGATAAAAAAAAAAAAAAGTGAATTGATGTTAATAACAAAATAGTAAACTTCTTTAATTATCGGTGAACCAGTCAAACGACGAAAGTGAATGTATAAAGTTTGGTAGTGTTTAAAATATAATATTTGGGAAAGGAAAAAGAAAAAGTATGGAGAAAACATTTGTTTATGTAATAATAATAAAAGAAAAGAAAAATTTGACATGGAGGATTTGCCATTTCATCATGTGGCCACTCACAATTATATTCACATAGCCTACGCCCAATAACTGTACCCTTACACACTTCCACATACCCCACTCTTTTGTTTTCTTTCAACTCTTCTTCTTCTTCTTCATCTTCTTCTTCCAATTGAATCCATGGAAATTTTGCACAAACACAGTTGGTTTCCTTTTCTGAGTTGAATTTCTTCTCTCTCTCTCTTTCACTTCTCAACTACTCTTCCTTCACTTTCAATCCCTTCGTTTCTTCTTCACCTTTTTCACCTTCACTTCAAATAACAAAACTCCCACTCCCTCTTCTTCTACCACTTGCGTCTCTATATGGATTTTCCAGGTTCTCTATTGATCAGGATTCTCGCCTTTTTTCTTCCGTGGATTTTGCTGTTCCAGGCATTTGGATCCGACGCTCAGCTTTTGCCTGAATCCGAAGGTACGCACGCTCATCCGCGGCCCCTTCCATTTCTTAAATTCTGCATGCCCTTTTATCTCTTCTCTTCTCTTCTCTCTACTACCTTTCTTGCTTCTGATATTCCTTTTAGGGGATTTGGTCTATTTTTGCTCTACGTATTTGGAGTTTCTAGCCGGAGAAACTCTAGGGAACGAGAAATTCGTAGAAATGAAGAGTCGGATAATTCTTCTCTTGTTTCTCTAATTCCTGAACTAACAGAGAGAGTGAGATTAAATTCCTTTCCCGGAATTTCAGATCCAATTTTTTTTTTTCATACATTATTTCTTTAATTGTTTTTCTTTCTCCTTTTTTGATCCATTTCTTTTCCCCTAAATTTTTGTTGCCACCACAAAATTGCTAAACTGCTGTAGGCAGTTTTTCTTAAAAAAAAATTAAAAATTCTTTCTCATCCTTGCTTGTTCAGATGGGCTTGAAGTTCTATCATTTTCTTTTTATGATAATTTTAATCACTAACTATTGTTATCATTATTATTTTTAAATTTTGGAGAACTAAAAAGGTCAAATTATTATTTTTTGACCAATACAATATAAAACATCAAAAAGTTTTGATATACGTGATTGCCTATACATCTCTTTTAGAGCTATCTTGGTCTTCCTTTCATTTTCTTATTAATTTCAAAATGGACCAAAATTATATATAACTAATCACAACTCTATGTCTCTCCAAATTGATATATTCTTATTTTATTATATAAAAATTAACTTCTTGTAAAAAATAATTAAATATTAGTTCATAAAATTTTATTATATATATAAATATTATTTTAACTGCTGTTATTTAAAAATTATTTAATGATTGAATGCTTCATTTATTTTAAATTATATCAAATTTTAAGCCTACAAGATTTAGCATTATGATTTTTCTAAAACAAAACTTAGAAATGGATAAAATAATTAATTGAATTGAAATCACAATAGAAATTAATTATTTTATATTATTTGAGTTATATTCACTATTAACTATAACATTTATAATTTTTTCAATTTGATATTTAATCTTTTAAATCTCATAAATATTCTCAATGGCATTATGTAAAAAACAAGATTAAAAATTTACATTAAAATTATTTTATGGATTTTCCTATTAAATGTATGTTGTATGTATACGTAACATCCATATAATATTTTGGTATATTATAATATTTAATATTTTACTAAATTGAGAAAATACGATATTTGGATACATTCTTACAAATATTTAAAATTATGTCACTATATTTAATGATTATCTGTCATATAGTCTATTCCAGTGATGTATTAACTTGTCTGTTATACTAATAAAAAAACAACTTAATAATATATAAACTCTTAATGGAAAAATTTTAGTTTTAATTTAATTTATATTTTTTTGTTCAATGAAATGTCCTTGTTAAAAATGTAATGAAATTGAGCCATGATGATCTATTTTGTTTGTTTTTCTCAAAGTTAATTAAAGGCTAAAAACTTTAAAGTTTCTGTAGAACACATTGGGTATTTAATTTGCAAACATGGGCCAGGTAGGCCCCGTGACCTCTGGCCGATTTCAAAACTTATCTAATCGTTTCACGTTAGATCTGACTTTTTCTACCCTCCATGTTTTATTTATTTTAATTAATGAAACAATATATATATAATATTCAAACAAAATTAGTATGGCTGGGAGAGTCTAGCAAGGAATATATTATTTTCTTCACTTTAGAAATAAAGAGAGAGAAAATAATTTTTTATCCATCATTATTTTCTTACTTTTATATAGGAGATTAGTTGAATGTCAAGGCATTGGTCTTCTCTCCATCATGTCATTTTTTTATATTTTGTTTTATGTAAAATGCTTTTTAAATTCGATTTCCTTATCAATGAATTATTGGACTCTAGTTGATATTTTTAATTCATATTCACCTGTTATGTTGGAGTGTATTGTTATCAATTATTAAGTTTAGAACTATAGGTAGATTTCGAAGCATATGTTTTTTGGACTAAACAATAAATGTTTTTCATTTGTTCTTAATTTTCAATGTCACTCCTAATTGTAGTGTAAATGCTTAATCTGTTTTCCATAAAAACCTTAAAAGGTCTTCTTAAAGTTTTTTTTTGAGTTATGAAAATAAAAGTTGACCTTAGTGTAGGAAAATTAAAAGCATATCTAATACTACTACAGTATGTAGTGTTCTGAAACCACGTGCATTTAAATTCTAGGTTTTTGTTCTTGTTTCCGGTAAATTATAGGGTTCTTAATTAGAGTGACATGTAACATGTGGAATAATGATAAAGAAAACAGTGATTAAAGTCGAGGTAAAATGAAAACCATTTTATATAATCGATCCCTAGACCACTTGGTTTGCAATTGTTCCAAAATACTTCTCATAAATGAGCATTAACTATTAAGCTCTGAGTTTGGTGAAAATCCAACAGCCCAGCTGGCTCAAGAATTCCACTAGCCAGTCACCAGTGGGTTTTAGTTGAGTAGTATTAAGTCCTCTGGAATTTGAACACCGCCAACTTCTGCAGTATTAATTGACTGACACGTTTCTTTTAACAACTTGTCTGAATAACCTTATCTTTATAGCTGCATTAATGTCTGTTTATTGACTTGATTAGGCTTTTGATATTACGAGTTGATTTGTAGGCTTTGACCTGACTCGTAGCTCCATTGGAGGATTGAATTTTGATAATTTTTGTTTTCTTGTTTTGTTCTATTATTTGATCTTTTTTAATGTTTCAACGTTCAAGTGGTGGGATATGGAAAATTAAATCAGCAGTTGAAATAACTTCCTTCCGATTCCATGTCATTGTTATCACCTATTATCTGGTCTACGTTTATTTGTCCAGTTAATTGTTAATCTACTTTTGTATCAAAACATTCATAACAATTCCAAAACGTTGACTATACTCTATTCCAATGACGGGCAATTTATAAGCTCACCATTTTATGAGGGGAAAAAACCTCTCTTTTTGATTGGGTGAACCGAATAAAATAACTTGTATGCGATTCTTTGATTCTGAACTAAGATAATTACAACCCTTCTTGGATCTGGATATTGATGCATTTTACCAAATGGTTTGTGTGTACAGTAAAAACCCTTCAAACAATATCTTCAAAACTAGAGAACTTAAGCTGGAATGTAACCCGGAGTTCTTGCATTCGAGGTGAAGGCTTTTCCAATCAAGCTTTTCAGGGGAACCAAATCTTGAGGAATATCTCATGCAATTGTACTTCCACTCTTTGTCATGTGACAATTGTGTAAGAAACTTGTTGCTTTTCGCCATTGATGTGCTTCTTATTTTATTCCTTTACTCACTTTTGGGCATCCCATTTCAAAAGTTTGCAGTAATATTTTTTCTGCTCTGAGTGCTCTCTGGTCCGCTCAAGTCTTAGTTACCATTTAAGAGAAATGAATTTCCCAGCATATAGTTTAGATTTCCATTTTACATAAGTTACGGGTAGACAGAAAGTTGGGAATCAAACCATGGTAAAGAAGAGTTTCCACAAGTTTCATAAATTTTTAATAATCTCATCTTAATTGTTCATTAATCCTTGATCCCGATTATTGGTAAACCAACTGTTCAAAATGGATTTCTGTTTAAAATTAATTATCAGAGTTGGAAGTACTAGAACTAAATTGTATTATTCTGGAAACAATATCATTTTTTTTACGCTTACAAATTATTTATAAACTAGATATTATTTTATAGCAGATTAAAAATTAGGTAATAATTGATATTAGATATTAGTGATCGCCAATGCTTGTAGAAAATCAGCTATGAACAACAGTTAATCTATAATCGGTATTAATTTCAAGGTACATTATTTTCCTTATCTGGTTTTATTGTCTAGGTTAACTGGAGATTTGATATCTTATTTTTTGTTATTTAACAGCCTGCTTAAGGGTCTCAATCTAACAGGAACTTTTCCAGCTGAATTTGGTAATCTTACTCATCTGCAGGAACTGTAAGTGCTGGAAACCATCTTTCTTTATTGTATTAAATACAAACGTTCAAATATTCCACTGACATTTGTAAGACTGGCACTCCTTTGACGGGTGATTGCAAGTTGAAGTATAGAATTCTGAGCGAAGTTTTTCTGATTAAACAGTGATCTTACTCGCAACCATATTAATGGCCAGCTACCCAGTAGCCTTGCCAATGCTCCTCTTGTCAAACTGTAAGTCAAATTTTGGATCTGATTGGATTTCCTTTGGCATTCTTTGTAGCTCATGATCACCAAATAATTGATAAGTTTGTTATATGTCTGCCGGTACCATGCAGTTCTCTCTTGGGAAACAGGCTAAACGGTTCAATTCCCAAGGAAATTGGTGAAATTGGCACCCTCGAAGAGCTGTAAGTGATGAAAAAGTATGTTTTGTGTAATTGAGTTAAGATTTGATGACACTTGAGTTGCAGGATCTTGGAAGACAACCAGCTAACTGGAAGTCTACCGGCCAGCCTTGGAAATCTGAACAGTTTGAGAAGACTGTGAGTTGCTTGTCCTTTAACTCTTTTTTTTTTTCTTTCCTGGGGAGGAAATTGCCATCTTCAAACTATGTATCAGCTGTTTCTTACCTCTGTAGGCTTCTGTCTGCAAACAACTTCACAGGAAAAATACCAGACTCATTTGGAAAGTTAACGAACTTGGTTGATTTGTAAGTAACCCATGTGAAAAAAATTAGCGTTTCATTTTTTCCATATCACTCTACAATTTCTGAGTTTTGAACTAATGTCTGCAGTAGAGTAGATGGGAATGGACTGTCTGGAAAGATTCCTGAATTTATTGGGAATTGGATCAACCTTGATAGACTGTGAGTAAATCTCATATCTACTTTGCAATAGCTGACCCGCATTAGATATCCAATGTGCACTTGTGCAGCTATAACCCGTTATCAAGAGATTCTTGAAACATTTCTTTTGCCAGGGATATGCAAGGAACATCGATGGAAAATCCCATTCCTTCTACAATATCTCAATTGAAGAACCTGACTCAATTGTGAGAATCTGTAAGCCTCTAGTTAGCACATGGATTACTCTAATTGTGTTGACTTTTTTGTTCCTGCGTGCAACTTGTTTGACAGGAGGATATCTGACTTGAAGGGATCCTTTATAAGTTTCCCCAATTTGACAGATATGATAAACATGAAAGAATTGTAAGTTGAATGTAACTTAGTTTGTTGTCTATATCTCAAAAAAGTGCACTTTTTAATTCCATTTCAATCCACATTTTCCTTTTCATGCAGGGTCCTGAGGAACTGTTTAATTAACGGTTCAATCCCTGAGTATATTGGAGAAATGAACAAATTATCTACCCTGTAAGTTCTTGGTGACCGATTCTTATGTACGCTGACAAGTACATCGTACTTTTTTTCCCTTCTAATTTTCAACTTTTCACCCATTAGTCAGATAATTCCCCAATTTTCACCTTAGAGTTTTCAGTTTCATTAAATTGAACCCTAAACTTGAATAAGCAGTAAAGTTGATAACTTGATACTTTATTGATACTAAATTAGCTGTGCATGAATTATGAACGAGCTAATAATTCACGTAACATTCAAGATAAAAATGACCCAATATCGTGTCACAGAAATGCCAAAACTCAACCATGAAAATACTTACCAGCCACAAAGTCAAATAAGTAAAAGAAACACTTAATTACAGCAACAAACTCCCGAATGTAGCTACAATGTACCTAGTACAAACAAAGTAGCCAAAAACCATAAAAGTTGTTTTGACCAGCAACAATTTTTTTTTAACTAATTCAGAGTATTAATTTACCATTTATTCAATTCATGATAGTGAAGGATTAGTATTCATATAACTGATGTTGGGGTAAAAGGAGAAAGAAAATTTATCCTATTTTGCCTCTCGTTTACTTCTGGGACCAAAACTTGATTCACTTTTCAAAGGAGTTTGGTTTTGTTAACAAATATAGCAACATTGAAGTATCCAATATCCATAATATGTCGTTTTTAAATTTCTGTAGAATTACGTTGAAAAATGTAAATAAATATCTAAAAATATCATAGATTTTATTTAGGTTAAGAAATTTTAATTTCATAAGAAAATAAAGGTTAAGGAATTCTTGAGAGTTCTTTAGATAAGGATGAGACTAAAAATATCTAGAATAGTTAGAATTTTAGAGAAATCTTTTGGCTTGGGCTCCAAGAATTTCATGACTATAAATAGAAGGTGTGATCCTTATTTGTGAACGAAGGAAGCCAAGAAAAGCAAAGCAAAGCGAGCAAACAAAGTAAGCAAATTAAGCAAAGAGAGGAAGAGAGTGAGTAAGAAACTTTGCATGCTTGGATGCACTTAGCCTTCTGGCAATTTGTCCCAACGTCTATGTCTTTGTGTCCCAACATCTATGTCTTTTCAATACGTCGACTTATTCTTCCATGGCTTTTCTCCGTTGGATATTTTGTGACGCTTCTTCATATGTTGTTGGTTGTCCAAACGTTGCATTTACATACCTAGAATTTGGTATTCTTTGTTTGGTTTATCTTTGTAACTATGTTTTTTATTATGTACTCCACTTTGCCAAGGATTTGTGTCCTTAATTCTTCTTCTTTGTCTTCGCCGTTTTCTTCTTCACCTTTTGGATTCTGTTGTAGTCTTATCTCATCTTTGGATCCTTCTTCAAAAGACCTCTCATCGTTAGGTGTCTTTTCTGATTCAAGTGCCTTCTATAATAATGCTTCATTTAACTGTATGACATTGTTCATCAATGGAATCAATGCTCTCTGTCATTGAGTGCCTTTGCTTATCCATGTAGGCGTCTTCTGCTAACATGATATAGATGAAATCCATTTCTCGTCCTTCCATCAATAGCTTGCCATTGACTTCCAAATCTTGGTAGACCTTGACACCATCTGGTCCGAACATGACAAATTTGCCTGTTGATGTCAATTGTGATATTGGTACTAAATTTTTCTGCATTTCAGGCACATAACACGTTTTCCGGTTCCACTTGATTGGAATTAGAACTGGGCTATTGGCAACTTTGAGTTGTTTGCAGTTACAACAACTTTGCTTCCTTTGTACTTTGTGCTTTGCAGGTTCCTCTTTATCTCCTGTCATATGGTTAGAGCATCTCGAATCAACAATCCAATCATTTTCATAATTTACCTATTCTGCATGGAGAGCTAACACTTAATTCTCCATTGCATTGGATGTCGATTGGGGGCTGGGATTTGTTGTTGCACAACATGCTTCTGCATCCCATTCTTCTTCACTAATGGACTGCATTGCTTTCTGCTATCTTCTTCTTTCAACGACTTTCTCTAGCATAGTGACCTATCTTTCCACAGTTGTAGCATTCACCCTTCTTTCTATGGCCATGTAGACGATCATTTTTACTAGCTCCCCCACTCGAGAGCCCTTTGGAGTCTCTTCAACTCCTTTTGAGGCTCTACTTTCTTTTGAAAATTTGAATGACCTTTTCTTTGCCCACTAAAAGAGAGTTTCTTCATTGTTGCTCTTTATTGTGACCGCTGACATTTGCTTAGCCAATACTTCATGACCAGCAAGCATATTTTCTAGGTCAATCAAGAAGGTTGGACTGCCCAACCTTGAATAGTAGAATTAAAACTTCTGTATTCTAGTTTAAGACCATGAATAATAATTCTTCTCATTCTTGATCCCGTAAGAGCTGAGGTAAGATCTAATTCAGAGATTTCACGGTAGAGTTTTTACCTTGGTGAAATATTGGTTGATAGTCCTCTCCCTTTGAGAGATTGATAGGAGCTTGTTTTCTAAAAACTGCAATCTTGCATTATTCTTCTCTGTGAAAAGTGAGGCAAACATGTCCCATGGCTTCTTTGGTGCTCCATAATACTAATGTGCTCCAACACTTCTTCATCAACCGTTTTTAATTGCTAACATGGCCTTACCTACCTTGATATTCCATTTTTTCAAAGCAACAACATTCTTAGGTGGATTTACTTCAGTGCCTTCTACAACATCCTACAAGTCTTGTCCTTGTAGGTATGACTTCATGCATGTGGACCATGTTTTGTAATTCTAAGTGCTAAGCTTCTTGATTCCTCCAACAACTTGAAGGTCTCCCATCATCATGTAATGATGAATCCACTCCACGATTAGTTGTGTGTCCCAGGCAACAAGCTTCACAGTCCCAAAGTGTGTACTTGATTTTCAAGAGCTTCAACACTACAGGCTAAGCTAGCTTGCCTCTAATACCACTTGTTGAAGAAATTGGCACAAAAGAAAGATATGCTCACTTGGAAGAAAGAAAGTTTTATTAAGAAAATTTACAAATGATGAACACTTTTGAGAACACTCACTCACTTTCACTCAAAGTTTCTTACTAACTCTCTTTCTCTCTTCCTCTCTTCCTCTCTTTGCTTACTTTGCTTCGTTTGGTTCACAAACGAGGATCACACCTCCTATTTATAGGCATCAATTCCTTGGAGCCCAAGCCAAGGATTTCTCTAGAATTCTAACCATTGCAAATATTCTTAGTCATCTTTATCTAAAGAAACTCTCTAGAATTCCTTAACCTAAATAAAATCTAGGATATTTCTAGATTTTTTTCTTTTAGTTATCTATTTACATCTTTCAACATAATTTTAGAGAAATCTAATTTACATACTAATGACATATTATGGACACTTCAAGACTCTTCTAGACTAGTTAGTGTTGCTAGATATTTTAACATGTGATCCTCATTTGTGAACCAAGCAAAGTAAACAAAGAGAGGAAGAAAGAAAGAGAGTATGTGAGAAACTTTGGGTGAAAATGATTAAGTGTTTTGATAGGGAAAGAGTGCTCTCTCCAAAAGTGTCAATCCTTTGTAAATTTTCTTAATAAAAGTTTCCTTTCTTCCAAGTGAGTGTCTCTTTCTTTTGTGCCAATTTCTTCACTAGGTTTTTCCTTCCATCCTAAACCCTAGAAGGCCTTTTGAGCTTCGAGTTGAAATGAATCTTATAATGTGCTTTATCAGGACCAATAATAATAATCATAATAAAGAAGCAGGAAATCAGGCTTTCTAAACCCCGAGTCCTAATTTTTCTTCTCTTTTGGGCCATATTATTACTTCCATGAGTTGGAAATGTTTATTTCATATTTAGAAATCTAGAGCAGTTTTTTCTTCTTTTCGTGCCTTTTATGCCCTCCTTTTTGTAGGGATCTAAGCTTCAACCATTTAAATGGTGACATTCCTGAGACATTTCAGAATCTGATGAAGAGAAAGATAGACTTCATGTAAGTAGATAATTGGAGACTGTCACTTTGGTTTCAGTGTATTATTTGTACACCTCCATCAACAACTAATTATCAGAACATACTTGATACAGGTTTCTGACAAACAACTCATTGAGTGGTGAAGTGCCCGGTTGGATCTTGAGTAGCAAAAAGAACATGTAAGTATACTGTATAACCATGCATTGATTCCAATGGGCTGTGAAGAATTTTGAACCTATAGTATCATGATCTTTTCAAACCCTTATTTATTTATTTATTTTTGCATTGATCTGATGTAAAAATGCTTGGAAATTTGAATTTTTTGTTTTGCACTATACATTAATATTTATGATATAAATGTTGGGTTGTTGCAGAGATTTGTCTTACAACAATTTTTCAGGGTCTACTCTTGCTAGTTGCCAACAATCACCTGTGTAAGCTTCTACACTCTTTTTTTTATAAAAGGAAACATAACTTTTCATTGATAAAATAAAAAGAGACTAATGCTCAAAGATACAATAACCTTCAAGAAGATAGATAAATTACTCCAAAGAGAGCTAGAAAAAAAGTTACTAACATTTCCTATTCTGGAGAAGCTGATGTTTGAATGCTTTTTGTTTTCCTTTTTTTTCTACTACAGGAACTTGATTGCAAGTTATCCACCGGCCACAAATCATCAGTAAGAAATGAAGATAGTTTTGCTCTCCCTTTCTTCATCGTGTGTCGAACTTGATTGAAATGACATGATCAAATTTTCTTACATGCAGAGTTCCTTGGTGCCTCAAGAAAGACCTTCCATGCTCAGGAAAAGCTGAATGTAAGTAGATCAATATCTAGATTTTATGGTCTGTTATGGAATTGAACTCACCTGTTTAATGATTTTATGGTTTCTAGGGACTTGTTCCAATATAAAAATTTGTGGATAAAAAGAATTGAATTTGTATTTTCAAATGTTAATTTTATTTTGTAGCAACGAATTGAATTTTAGACTAGTTTTATGATTTTACTACTGAAAACCAGTTTATTGAAACATGTTACTGATGAGTTGTATTTGGTAGTAACCATCTATGAAATGTTTATTTATGTACACTTTTATCTGTAACTTTAGTAGTTTAGTTTATAATTTTTAAAAGTTTAAAAAGAGGGTAAATAGTAAAGCAAGAATAGGGGGTTAACAGGTTTTGAAAACAAGATTGAGTTGAGAACAATTTTCAGAATCATACTTAACCAAACTTTGGGAAAAAGAAAGCTTAGTTAATTGTTATGTCATGGATGGTTGTTTGAGTATTTGGTTATAAATTGTGCTCATTACAACTGCAGATCATTCCTTATTTATTAATTGTGGAGGAACTAGAGTGACGGCTGATGGGCATGATTATGAAGAGGACTTAACTACAGAAGGCAAGTCAAATTTCTTTTCTGTTTCAGAAAAATGGGCTTATAGCAGTACAGGAGTTTTTCTGGGTGATGAAAATGCTGACTATTTAGCTACAAATAAGTTCGGGCTGAATGTGAGTGGTCCACGCTATTATCAAAATGCCCGACTTTCCCCTCTCTCCCTAAAATATTATGGCCTTTGCTTGCGAAGCGGAAGCTACAATGTGAAGCTCCACTTTGCTGAAATTATGTACTCGAATGATCAAACTTTTAGCAGCCTGGGAAAGCGTATATTTGATATCTCAATTCAAGTGAGTATGCAGTCAGTTTATGACACTACAATACATTATAGAGTCTACTAGTGTATGTGTTTCATTTATTCGATGAACTAGTTGTTTTCCAAACTTCTAGATTTAGCTTAGATATGAATGATCATGGAATAAGAATTTCAGTTGTTCATTGGCTGGGCTACATCTACAGGGAAAACTAGTGAAGAAGGATTTCAATATTGTGGATGCAGCTGGGGGAGTTGGTAAGAACTTCACAGTGGAAGATAAAAATGTTCTTGTCAATGGCAGTACCCTTGAGATTAATCTATATTGGGCTGGTAAAGGAACCACAGCAGTGCCAGACAGAGGAGTTTATGGTCCCCTTATTTCTGCTATCACAGTTACACCAAGTAAGTTCTTTCTTGCACTTTTAAATGGTCTTTCCCCCCTTTTTGGATTTTATGTACAATTTCTTCCAATTGAAATCAATGATTATTTTTGCTAGACTTTAAAATCAATGAGGGAGGACTATCATCTGGAGCACTTGCCGGCATCATAGTTTCTTCATTTTTAGTAGTCATCATATTGGTCCTAGTATTTCTTTGGATGACAGGTTACATATGTAAGAAGGAAGACCTAGCTAATGGTAACGTAGTTTACTGTTTAAACATATTGGTAGTATATATTTCTTTCAACTAAGGCATTAAAACAAATTTCTTATTTTTCTCTTGCTATAGAACTTTCTGGCATAGATTTACAAACGGGTCATTTTACCTTGAAACAAATTAAAGCTGCCACCAACAATTTTGATCCTAAAAGTAAAATAGGCGAAGGTGGATTTGGGCCTGTCTACAAGGTAACTGAATGCATTTTTGTTCTTTTGTATGTGAGGGGATAATGTAGCAAATTTTGTTCCAACCTGAAACTCTTATGAACTTGAGACTATCTTCTTTGGTCAAGGGTAGGGTGTATTATCAGATGGTGCTTTGATTGCCGTGAAGCAACTCTCCTCGAAATCGAAGCAAGGGAGCCGTGAGTTTGTTACTGAGATTGGCATGATATCTGCATTGCAACACCCAAACCTTGTTAAGCTCTATGGCTGCTGCGTTGAGGGAAACCAATTGTTGCTTGTATATGAATATATGGAAAACAATAGTCTTGCTCGTGCACTTTTCGGTAATTTCATGAATGGCATCTTTGGTTTAGTGAATTTCATCATTTAGATTGGTGTGGCCAACTAAATCTCGGCTCACTTGCTTCTTATTGACTCAAGGTCGAGAGGAACAGCGGCTACACCTTGACTGGCGAACAAGGAAGAAGATATGCTTGGAGATAGCTAGGGGATTAGCTTACCTTCATGAAGAATCAAGGTTGAAAATTGTTCATAGAGACATAAAGGCCACAAATGTGCTGCTCGATAAAGATCTTAACGCTAAGATTTCTGATTTTGGTTTGGCTAAGCTTGATGAAGAGGAAAACACCCACATCAGTACACGAATTGCTGGAACCATGTACTTTTTCTCTCTTTTTGTTCATGTGCGTGCATGCATAAACTTACATACGTCTGTAACTCCTGAGCATGCATGTTTATAACAAAACATCTTATGGTCAATTGAAGTGTCCAGATCACATGCATTTAAACTGCAGGGTCTTGTTAGTTGTTTTTGTTTAAAATGATTTATTTTAGGGTCACTTGATCAAAAATTTTGTTCACTGAGAGTCAGAATTCTATTTGCACTAGACCTAGTTAACATCATTAAACATTCAATAATCAATTCAACAGGTTTGTTGGAGGACACTGTTAAGCATTTTTGTTTTGCTTCTTGGTAATTTTCAGTGGTTATATGGCACCTGAGTATGCAATGAGAGGATACTTGACCGACAAGGCAGATGTTTACAGCTTTGGAATAGTTGCCTTAGAGATAGTTAGCGGGAAAAGTAACACAAATTACAGGCCGAAAGAAGAGTTTGTTTATCTTCTTGATTGGGTATTTGCTACTCACTACTTATCATATCTTTCTTTTCACATTGTTTTAATGTTCTGAATTTTCGCTTGGATGTTTTGGTGAAAAAATGCTGATTTGCTTTTGGAAAGTTGGATAATAAAGAATTCACCTTGGTACAAGTATTTATTGCATTCCTTGTATGTCTCAATTCTCATTACACTATAAATGGAGAGACAAAGAAGTTCTGGTAGAAGTATGTTTAGAGATGATTTTTTAGACCTGTTGAAGTGAGAGGGCATGAGATGAGAAACTAACTGTTTTGTGTTTGGTACTTGAAGGCCTATGTATTGGAAGAGCAAGGTAATCTTCTAGAACTAGCAGATCCAGATCTTGGTTCAAATTACTCATCAGAGGAAGCAATGAGGATGCTGAACGTAGCTCTCTTATGCACCAACCCATCTCCGACTCTCAGACCAACCATGTCTTCTGTGGTGAGTATGCTTGAAGGTAAGATTGCAGTCCAAGCACCGATCATCAAGCGCACTTCTTCCGGCCAAGATCCAAGGTTTAGAGCCTTCGAGAAGCTCTCACACGACAGTCGATCGCAGATTTCAAGCTCAACCGTTTCTCTAGATGCTGAGCCTCAAAAAAGCATGTTAATGGATGGGCCATGTCCCGATTCTTCAGTGACTATTGACACCAATGGGAATAATCACTACCATTCTGCATCGAGTGATCCCCTTGAGAATCATCGTCGTGTGGATAACTTGAAGGATTCAGCTAATTAATTCAACCAAAAGAAATTGTTATTTGCTTATTTTTTGCAGGCTATGTGTTAATTGAAGTGACTTATGATTCTTTGTACAAAGGTAAGATAATGCTCTCCGGAATTTGTTCTTTTTGGCAACACACTTGTGTGCATTCTGCAGCATACCATGTTGAACTTCAGCCGTCTCTTGGTAGAACAAATGTACTGTAAACAAATTAAATTATATTGCAAAATTTGATCATTGTAAGATGTATGTATCTATATGTATGTATATATATATCATATTTCACTACATGTGAGAATTCTCATTAACTATCTATTGTTGGTCTTCACCCAAGAGTACTTTGCATTGAATCTTAAGAATTGACTTCTGCCTAAATTTTAACACTGCTGATTTATATTTTAAATTTTGCATCAATTTATGTACTTTCAACCTTGTCACAATTTAGTTACTATTTTGATTAATCTTGTTAAATTTAATTGTTAATTTTGATTATTGTTACTACTTTGGTTGGCTAATTTTATTTAAAATACAAAATTTAACAAAAAAATATTATTTTCATATAATTATAATTAAATAATAAACCACGCCACATGCAAAACAAGGTGGCACGCCCTCCATCTAGTCGTAGGAAGTGGCATTTGGGGCAGGGTGTGACACTTATATAATAAGTTGTTGGCCTAATATGCATAAGTGATCCAACATGCAAAATAGCATGTCACCATATAAATGTAGAAAGCTTTAACTCTCGTAAGCACCATGGTTTAGCAATTAATTGCAAACATTTTATAGTTAATGTAAGAATACGAGCTACAAGATGTTCAATAGTACTTATCCCAATGGACATACAATAGTTATCAAAAGCTTATAATGTAAATTCACCAGAATTATCAAGTCGAATATTTTTAATTGTATAATTAGAAAACTATGCTCTTAACTTAATTGTTTGAGCAAGTAATATTGCAAATGCAAGATTTTGACTTGATAATAAGTACACATGCGACCATCCATTGTGTCTATTAATACCATGAAATACTTGAATGATCTACTTGGTGGGCTAATAAGATCACATATGTCACCATGAATTTGTTTTAGAAATATAATTCAATTCCCACTTAGCGGATGATAGTATAATTATTAGTTTTCCTTGAAAGCAAGTATCACGTAATAATTAATTATGTTGAAGAATCCGCTGGCTCTCTAATGGATGTCTATGTGAACTTTTCAATAATTATTCTCATCATTAGATCCAGGATGATTCAATATATGATGCCAAATTGAAAGTATATCTAGATTTATGAACTTTAGGTTCATTGTTGGATATGCAACACATATGTCTTAATTATTCATATAAGAATATAGTATAATTCAAAGATAAAACAAACAACTTTTCTAATACAAAGATATGTTATTTCATTATTTCATCTAGTCTCAATATGATAACAATTGCAACGTATATCTTTAAAGCTTAGTATATTTTTTTTATTAACTAGAGACAAATGCATTATCAATTGTGAATTTTGTTTCTCTAGACAAAATAATATTTTTTTTTTCAAAACTTGATATTGTATTGTTTTTGCTTCTAGTATTGTCAGTTAAAAAAGAAAATTTTACTTGTCAATATTGTATACGTATTTTCACTCTTTGTCAGACATATAATATTATTTGTTTGCTTTTTTTAGTTATTTAACATAAGAAAATTATTCATGTTTTCTCATTAAACAAAATAATTACAACGAGAGAAACAAAACTTAGAATATATATATATAATATAATATAAAGAGATAAAAATCATTATTATATAATCACAAAAGAAACACTTGTTATTTCTCAAATATGTCAATCTTCTCTTCGTAAGATTCAAAACTTTACCACATCCAAATTTATTCGGTTGGATGAGCCAAATATATTATTAATATGATATACAAAATTTGCTTCCACATTTTTCTCTTCTTACAGAGATTTTCTTATGAGATATATAGTTATTTCCTGTGGTTCTTTTCAAGTTTGGATGATTATAATAACCAATCATAAAAAGTAATTATTTCTTCATTTATTACTATTATAACCTCAATTACAATAGTCAAATTCACAACATTCATTTCAGAAAATGAAATTGTTCTAGTTGGTCAATATTTATAATTTTCATCCACTATTTAATAAATGAGAAAAACTCAAATTTTCTTCCATTTTTCCAAATTTGATGGATTTCTCTCCAATCTTTTCTCCTCTTACAAAAACCACAAAATCCCACTGTTTATAGAACTCGTGCTGGCTAGTAAGACATTAAATTTGTACAAATATGTGACATATGGGATAACACGTACGAATACGTATGATCCTAGATGAGATGGACATCCATTTATTCTAAATATTTATGACATTACACATATTTTTCAAAATTTTATTATAAATATATATAATTTAGTATTTTAAAGATCATTTTCGATTTTGTAATTTTTTGAGAAAAAAAAAGAATTTAGAATTTCAATAATATATATGTAATGAGCAACAAGCTTTCTTTTTAAAGAGTGAATAAGCCCTATCAAAACCCTAGGCTTTGTTTCGTCTTCTCCCATGGCGACTCACCTCTTTTCTCGCTCTCTCCCCAAAACCCTAATCTGGACGTCTACGTTCTCTCGTTCCTTTCTCACTGCCACCGGAGCCGCCATCTCCGCCTCTTCCCCTTCCTCTTCCTCCCTTATCCGCCGCCTCCGTCCCCTCGCTGCTATACTCGCCGCTGATTTCAGATGTCACTCTGCGGCTCCCAGCCTGAGAGACTTCTCTACCCGTGCCACTTCTTCGTCTCTCAATGATCCCAATCCTAACTGGTCTAATCGCCCACCCAAGGAGACCATTTTGCTTGATGGCTGTGATTTTGAACACTGGCTCGTTGTCATGGAGAAGCCTGATGAACAACTCACCAGGGATGAGATTATCGACAGCTATATCAAAACGCTTGCCATGGTTGTCGGAAGGTTAATTCTTGTTTTCGTCGATTGTATTGAATCTCTCTGTCTTTCCTCCCACGTTTGGCTACTCTTCTGATGATTGGACTTAATCGTGTCTCTTTTGTTATTTTAGTCTTTCATTTTTTTAATTGCTGCTGAAGAAAAATATGAAGAGAAGAAATTTGGGTTTTGTGTTATCTACGGAAACATTTCCACATGGGAAATTTCTTAGTTTTTCTCCAATGGTTGAGACATTTCTCACGCGACTTAAATATATGCGAGGATTCTGGCATGTACTATTTTCTGTATCCGTTCCTTCTCTAAAGGATAATCATGATGTTTATCGATCTGCGATAAATAGTATTTGTAGTCGTTCGGGTCCTTGATTTTTACTGCATTTTCTTATTTGGTTTCTTATTCCTACAGTGAGGAAGAAGCTAGAATGAAGATATACTCTGTTTCAACCAGATGCTACTTTGCATTTGGGTGCCTTGTTTCTGAAGAGCTTTCTTACAAAATCAAAGGTAAACTTTTTCGTCTTGTTTTCTGTTTCGTTGTGTTAGTCTTGGTTATTTCTTTATTTTGTATTGATCATACGGAGTTGTACCTGTTTCTCCTCAGAGCTGCCTAAGGTTCGTTGGGTCCTTCCTGATTCATATTTGGACGTTAAGAATAAAGATTATGGAGGTAATTCCTTATCTCATTAAGTATGCAAGTGATCATTTTACCTCTTTCAGTGTCTACTTTTACTGTTTCTATCGCATACTCACCCTTTAGTTCTAAATGAATATTCCTCGTCTGGAGGCAGATCGCGTCCAGAATAACACGTTTTTATGCTAAAATGTTAACTAGACTTGTTCTCTCTCTCTCTCTCTCCCCCCTCTTTTTTTGTTTACTTTTTTTAAGAAGTTTATTTAAATTTAAAGCTGCTAGAAACTATAATTTTTTTTATGTCATAAGATTTTATACATGATACGTTGTTCCCAGAAAAGAAGTTAAAATATGTCATTCTAAGTTAGTAAGTAGCTTTTCTCTTTACAAAAATGAAGACTATAGAGGAGATAGGATGTTGTTAGATACTTGCTTGAAGAGTTGAAGCTCTTGTACGATAGTTTAGGATCCTGACCCATTCAGGTCATATTCTTAAGATGTTAGAAAACTAAAAAAATTGTCTGATTGTAATGCACTCTTGAGCAGATTGTCGTATTTCTTGCAAACAATTAGGGGTCAATTTAGAAGCCAGTATCTTTTTTGTTGTAGCGTCTCCCTTACTTGTTGGGAAACTCAGCAAATAGTATTGTGCTGGTTCACAAACTGTCATCTGATTTTCTGTGTATGTTTTTCCGTTTGGCAGGGGAGCCTTTTATAGATGGACAAGCTGTTCCGTATGACCCAAAGTACCACGAGGAATGGATTAGAAACAATGCTAGAGCAAATGAGAGGAATAAGCGCAATGATAGGCCCCGCAATACTGATAGGTCAAGAAACTTTGAGAGGAGGAGGGAAAACATGCAAAATAGAGATTTTCCAAATCCTGCAACTGGACCTAACATGAGTGCACCAGCTCCAGGTGGTATGCCTCCCAACAACTTTAATCCCAGCATGCCTCCTCACAACCGCCAAGGCGATTATCCAGGAGGACCACCACCTCCGAACAATTTTAACAGACCACCACCGCCACCACCGCACAACTACAGCGGACCACCACCACCACCACCACACAACTTCAGCGGACCACCACCACCACCACCACACAACTTCAGCGGACCACCACCACCACCACCGCACAACTTCAACGGACCACCACCACCACCACCGCACAACTTCAACGGACCACCACCACCACCGTACAACTTCAACGGGCCACCACCTCCTCCACCAAACAACTTCAACGGACCACCACCTCCTCCACCGAACAACTTCAACGGACCACCACCACGCAACTATGCTTCAGCATCACCAAATCACGGAGGAGGAGGAGGAGGAGCACCCCACAACTATGGGGGGCCACAGGAAAACAACTATTGGGGAGCACAGCAGCCAAACAACTATGGTGGACCTTCAAACTCTGGCCGGGGACCTGCATAGAACAACTACTATGAAGGGGTAAAAAAAGGCTAATGGTGGTGGATGGTCTAATATGTGCATAAAAATCAAGAAGAATAGTCTAGGCGGTCAGGGTAGTCTAACGGTGGTGGCTGGTCACTGCATTTTCGTTTTGGTGCTACAAACGATGAGTTTAATTTTGCTTTATGAGTCGGCATTTGTTTAAAATCTGTTTAAGTCTTGTGTACAATTTAATATATTCATGAGATGGTGTATCGTTTATAATGTTGTCTTTGTTCTGAAGTTGGCAATGATATTGTCTCTTTTGGCCATATCTCTTTTAAGCTTGCAACATACATGTGTATTTAATGTATGTGTAGTTAAAATAAAGTCAGAGATGTAAAATTATTTAATAATTTTAAAATGGATCAAAATTATAAGTAAATTCATACCAAGAGAAAGGAAGGAAAGACAAAAGAAAAATAGATCCTCCTTATATTTATGAAAATTTATATTAGGAATGAATTTAATTTTACGTTTTAAAAATATAATAATAAATATTTAATTATTATATTAGCAAAAGCAAATCTTTAAACCCTTAAACCCTTTCAAAACCCTTTTTCTTTTTTCATTTTTTGTCTTTTTTGTTTCAACCTTCTCCCATGGCGACTCAGCTCTTCTCTTTGTTTTCACGTTCCTTTCTCACTCCACCGGAGTCCCCCATCTCCGTCTCTTCTCACTCCTCTTCCTCCCTTCTCCGCCGCCTCCCTCCCCTCGCTGCTATACTCACCGCTGATTTCCCGTCACTCTGCTGCACCGAGCGTGAGGAACTTCTCTACCCGTTCCACTTCTTCGTCTATCAAAGATCCCAATCCTAACTGGTCTAATCGACCACTCATGGAGACCATATTGCTTGATGGCTGTGATTTTGAACACTGGCTCGTTGTCATGGAGAACAACTCACGAGGGATGAGATTATCGACAGCTATATAAAAACGCTTGCCATTGTTGTCTGAAGGTAAATTCTCATTTTCGTATATTGTATTGAATCTCTCTCTCTCTCTTTCCTCCCAACGTTGGGCTATCCTGAATCTGATGATTGCATTTATTCGTGTCTCTTCTGTGTCTTTTTTTCTTCGTTGTGTTGTTCTTGGCTATGTCTTTGTTTTGTATTGATGATATGAAGCTGTACCTTTTCCTCTTCAGAGCTGCCTAAGGTTCGTTGGGTCTTACCTGATTCATACTTGGACGTTAAGAATAAAGATTACGGAGGTTATTCCTGACCCCATTAAGTATGCAAATAATCATTTTATCTCTTTCGGTGTCTAATTTTACAGTCCTCACTCTTTAGTTTTGAAAAGAGGTCAGTCGTTCTGAAGAAGGCTTTATTTCAATTTAAAGCTACTAGAAGTTAAAATTTTCATAATATCATATGTCTTGTTCATTATACATTTTTCTCAGAAAAGAAGTTTGAAATACGTCATTCAAAGATAGTAAGTAGCTTTTCTCTTTACAAAAATGTAGACTATTGAGGGGATAGAATGTTAGCTACTTACTTGAAAAGTTGAAGCTCTTGTATTGTATGATGGTTGAGGATCCTGACTCATTCAGGTCACATTCCTAAGATGATAGAAAGTTTAAAAACTTATCTAAGATTGCAATGCACTCTTGAGCAGACTGTCAATGCACTCTTAATTTGAAAGCCAGTATCTTTTTGTTGTAGTGTCTCCCTTGTTTTGGTTCACTTAAGGCTACAACTATTTTACCTTATTTTGGTGTTGTACAGAACTGTTATCTGACTTTCCGTGTATTTTTTCCCTTTGGCAGGGGGGCCTTTTATAAACGGACAAGCTGCTCCATATGACTCGAAGTACCACGAAGAATGGATTAGAAACAATGCTAAAGCAAATAGTAGGCGTGATGTTAATGGTAGGCGCAATTTCGATAGGTCAAGAAACTTTGAGAAGAGGGAAAACATGCAGAATGGAGAATTTCCAAATAATGTTTCAGCGAGTCAACCTACTGGACCGAAATTGAGTCCACCAGCTCCAAGTAGTACACCCCTCCCAACAACTTTAGTCCTAGCATGCCTCCTCACAACCATGCTGGAATACCCCAAGGCAACTATCCGGGAGGATATCCGAACAATTTTAACAGACCACTGCCTCCGCCACCACCATACAACTTCAACAGCCCACCACCACCTCCTCACAACTTTAACAGGCCACCACCGCAAAACAACTTTAACGGACCACCACCACCATCAAACCCTGGGGGAGCACCGCCAAAGCAACTATTGGGGTGCACCACAGCCAAACTTCAGCAGGCCGCCTGCACAGAACAACTGTGGAGGGATGCAACCTAACGCTGGTGGATGGTCTAATAATGTGCATAACAATCAACAAGAATGGTCGCCAACTGGTCAGGGAAGTCTCAAACTTACGTAATTCATTGATTTTTTTGAATTTAGTTGCTGCTTGGTTCAAACCTCAAATTCTACTAGTCGCTGGTCGCCGAGTGTTCGTTCTGGTGCTTACAAGCGGTCGAGTTTAGTTTTACTTTTTGGAGTAGGCATATGCTTTGGTGTTCTAAATGCAAGTATAGTTTAAAATATTCGTGAGATGTAATTAATTCATAATGTCTCCTTTACTATTGATATTTTTAATGATGTGTCTGATTTTTTGTTTTTAAGAAAATGCACTTCACGTTTTACTGTTGATTTTTTTTTAAATTTCGAGATTATTATTAGAATTAGTACTCTATTTGATTGATGGTAATTCATTTGGAGCTTTATAATATATATTTCCAAGGTGACGGTAGATAGGGATGTTGAATAGGAAATTTTGACATCAACAAAAATTTATCGGATCATTTGTTACCTAAAGCGTAAATAATTGAATTTGAAACTAATTAAAAAATTGATATGTCTCAAATTCAAATTGAAAACCTAAATTAGTCAAGTTAATGCTACATCAAATTAATTATTTTTAGGTTGCTAAATTCAATTGAACTAAAAAATAAGCTTAATTGAGCTGAAGAGTATGGATTTGGTTCATAGACCAACTAGACTCAAGCCTATAAAGTTCACCAATATTCTAAGCCCATAAAGTCCCTAAAGTCCACCACTTCTCACAAAGGTTGAAATTTTTTTTACTTGAGAAGGTATTTTTTCAAGACTCCAACTTCCCTCGAAGACGAAAGCTTCTTCGAAAGCTTCTTCAAAGACTCCATCTTCAAACATCACGTACTCGCTTTCTCAAATCAAGCATAAGCATCCAATCAAGAGAGTATCATAGGATTAAATTCTAGAAATCGAACTACATCGCGTCAAATCAACAAAAATACAACATCAACTTAAGTTATCAACTCAAGTTCAACTTCCCAAATTAAATTTCTTCCAAAATTTCGTGTGAATAATGGTATTTGAATTTTTACCTTGAAGCAAAATTAATATTTTAAGCACCGTTTTAACCTCTAAATCTTAGAGAAGCAAGAGAAATATTTTCAGCGTGGAAATTGGAAGATGTAAAACTATAATTTATGCTAAAGTTATATTCTTTTGCACAATGATTTGATTGAACTACTATTCTTTTGCACAATGATTTGATTGAAATACTAAAAAAAACTCATATCAAATGTTCCATTGTTAACTTTTCTTTTCTATAATTCAATTGCTTAAGTTGAAAGGAAAAAAGGCAAAGTCAATTTATTTTTTTCTGTTGGCATGGACATTGAGCTTTTGCTCATACTGAGGGTAAAAGTTTTTGTCAGTTGTTGTCACTGCCTTTTCTTCAAGTATTCCAACACTCCTCCCGAGTTTTAACCTTTTTAATTGTGTAGAATTGAACGATCTTCGTGTAACTCTAATGGATCTAAATGTTCCAAGAATCTGCAGACAAGTAAAAGATACATATATAAGCATTGTTGTGTGTGCGTTATGCAGTAGAAGAATTACTATCATATCATGTTGCAATGGAATTGCGACAGAGAGTAAGAGAAGTCCTTAGTTCGCACCTTTTAAGAAAAATTAATAACATATAAATACATAAGTTATTGATAAAATGAAAATCACCTGGAATGGGAGGAAAAGACCCCTTCAGACACCAGATAGTTGCTCTTCTTGCAAGCAGTAAAGATCAGTTGAAGGTTATCTTTCTGCAACCCCGGTGCACTGGAACGCCAAAGTAGAGGCTATAAGAACTTTGCAGGCTGTAGATTCAGCTTTTCTATTCTTAGCAACTTGAATTTGATCTGCCAGTGATGCTTCTTTCCACGTTTGACCTTTCTTTATGAGATCCAGATCCAGTTTTTCCCAGCATGGGTTTTGCGGTGCCACTGATGCTATACTTCCTTGAGCAGTGACTGCACCATTTATTGAAATCTTTTTGCGAATCTACATTCAAAGACAAGCGAAAGAGGATAACATGAACATAAGAAGACATAAAAACATGAGAAGATCCTTGATATCATAAACCTGCATTTGTATTGATAGTTCATTTTACATTTCAGAGCACTGGCAAATTAAAATGAAGAAAGCTGGCCAAAAGATTTACATTTCCAAGTTGTTGTGATAGGTGGATTTTTTGTTATAGATCCGTTCATGGCATGCTTGCTATCATTTAGATTCATCTAGAAGAAATGAGGAATCACAAATTTCACATTTCTACTCGAGGAACAACAATTTCGATCAAACTATTTGAGTTAATCAACAGAACCTCCCTGATGTTTACCTTTTTCAATCTCTGCTTAAGCTTTGATCTCTCAATGGTAGTCGATTTCTTCTTCTTTCTCAGGTTGTCATCTTCTTTTCCCTTTCTTTTCCCCTCATCTCTTCTTCTGGAACACATTTTCAACTTCTTCGTTTTGGCATTGTCATCCCCTTTTTCTTTCTTACCAACCCTCCTTTGGACTTTTTTCATTTTCGCATTCTCTCTCATCGCTTTTAACTTTTCCTTCTCTGCAACCCGTCGAAGCTCTTGGTGAAGTGTTTCTTGTTTTATCTTGTCATAGCTGTCCCAGTCGAGTTCTTGTTCTTCCTTCCCTCCTTTCTTTGCAGCAACAGCAATGCTTTCCATCCACGATAGAAAGAATGTCTCATTTAATCTCTTCTTCATTAGTCTCTTTCCCCAAACACGTCTGAGTGAAGAGCTAATTTTAACCTTTACCTGATCACTGCAAATAGAACAATGGACGATTCAACTGCCTAGCATGTCAATACCTTATGAAAAGACGAGATTTGCCTCATCAAGCCGAACAGTTCCACTTGATGATGAAGAAACTCTCTTAACTAATAAGTTTCGGTGAATATTCAAACACAGTTTTTTAATATTTTAATGGCACAGGTTAAAGTGCAAAATGTTGAGATTTTGGAGTCAATGACATCAATTATAGGATTATGAGAGTCGAGCATTCTTTTCCCACAGCCTTATTGAACTATAGGCCAGGATGGTTACAACATAATCGAAGATAAGAAGACATTTATGATTTCAGGGGAGATCCTAAAACGGGATTTTCCCCCCTCTTCTGTTTTATAAGAGATCTTTAGTGTAGATTGCTGGTTTACAATTTAGACTTACATTAGACCTCTTATTAATTCTATAAAAAAAAGTTAGCGGTTTTACCAAAATGAAAATGCTGCAAGAAACTTTTGCTTTTAATATAAATATTTAACAAAGTCTAAAATCATGTGGTTTTAGTTCTTCTGTTATGCACAAGGAAAACCAGCAATCTTCCACGTACAAGCACCTACTATGTGACCAATTTATATAGTTTATCTAAACTTCCAACCTTATGTTTGAATCCTTAAACTTTTTTCCATTTATTTTCTACTAATCATTTAATGCCCAGGTAGTAATTTCCCTCGTGATTCCATCCACCTTCGGTTCTAATTTCTAACATACTAAAACAACACATCAACCACCTGATACATATCCTCATAATCTGTTGTCCAGCTACTCTACCCTCCTAGTACCCATTTCCATCATTACGCTGAAAACATGATTATAACATGTAAAAATACAACCGCCTATATGGCATCTTCCAAACTTATGGTTAAACAGCGCATTTTTCGAATTCATTTAAGAATTAAGAAATACAATGTGAAAGAATAAGATGAAACCTGTGAATGCGGGGATATTCGGACATCTTCCTTCTCACCTGCAATATTCAAGGAGAAATGAAAAAGTTGAGAACTTTAGATTGGGGAATATGATTGGTGAGTCGATCTAAAAGTTGAACTATCCATACTGAACGTGCAAAATATGCTTTCCTTTTCCATCATCTTTCAATGCTTATTTTCCCTTTTTAACGTGTATTAGATGGAAAAGACTAGCAGTGGGAAGAGAGCCATGTATGTCAACAAATAGTAGGATGTTTGGAGCGAGACAGGAATCGACAATGTGCAGAAAGCCTAAATTCAGTTCAACAGCAGCAAGAAAGTACAGATAAACATAAGTTGGGAAAACCTCACCTCGGGGTCTCTCAAGGCTTCAATTGTTCTCTGCTTGATTCGTGTACGAGTTTCTGCAGATAATTAAAGGTTAAAATCCCAAACTCCACCTGAGTGTAACCTAGCCTTAAAATTCACCACTTCTTCCTACTAAATGTTCTTACCCAGGTTGTGTTTCTTGCCCTTGTTCCATGGCACTCTACCTTTATTTGCCAGTCCTATCTTTTTTCGTCTTTGCCATTCCTTGTCATTTTCAGTCTCAAGATTTTCTGGAGAATCATCTTTGTTGCTCAAAACCTGCTTCTCAATAGAACATGAGGAACACTTAGACTTGTAGCACTCACCAAAGTTGGAATTTCTACCCTCATCAACCATGAACAGGAAGGCTTGTGAAAAACTCGTTCTGTTGAAGATATTGAAAGGAGAAAAGACTGAATCATTCCTTACTATAGACATCTGATGATTAATTGGCGCAGCATTCGAAGGAAAATTTATATTGGCTACTGGGTAATAAGAAATCTTCCAGAGGGCAGGATTTGGGGCAAGCTTAACTGTAAATGTTGTACCTAATAATCTCCTGTAATACATTCAGAAATGCAATGAAATAAATGTCTTGCAACAACGAATTGAAACATCTTATATTTTCTCTTTTGACCCCTCGCTTCTATCTGACTAGTAGATATTAATGCTATAAAATAATCAATGAAAAACAATGTATAAAAAGAGTTTCATTATCGCTCCAATCTTTTGGTGGTTGCTTAGATGTACATGCCATCACTGATGAGTGTCAAAACAATAATGTGAAAGGTTATCTATGTTTCAACTCCAAAATGAGGAACATAATCCAACCAATATTGGTGACTGCATTCCAAAATGAAGTGACTAACTTCCTTCATTGTATCCAACCAAAGAAATGTCCTAAAGCCTAGCTCAAATTCATGTTTTCTATTAATCCGACCCGCCAGGAAAATAAATATTTGCTGTGTTCACATATTTCCCATGAATATAAGCCAAAAATAAAATAAAATAAAACAAAATCTTAACATCAGCATAGCTAAGCGGTTAAAACATCGACTTCTTCTATCGTGATTGGAGTTCAAACCCCACCCTTTCGGTCCTACCCTTGCATTTGTTGTCCTCCAAAGCTCAAATTATCCATAATTGTTAAAGGACACTAGTAGCAACGAAGAACAAGGTCTTAAATGCAGGAATGTATGTTAATAATTAAGTCCCATTGCCCTTCAACTTCCTTCCCTATCCCTTCACAATACTGACCCCCACTTGTTCTAAAACCGAAAGAACGCAGCTGAAGCCAGAAAATCCATGGCCACTTCCTTGCAAGCTAAAACAGAGATGTTAAAGGGAGAAAATTATGGTGGGGAGTTAGAATGAGACAGGAAAGCAAAGAAAAAAAAATACAAAGTTTCGTTGAACCCATAAGAAGAAAATTTCCGGCGAACTTGAAAATGTAGGAGAATGGAGAGTGAGTTACATGTGAATGTATGGCATCCGAGTAAAGTGGCAGTCCATAAGGTGGAGACCGATGAAGAAAACGGCGAAGGCGAGATGGGTCCGAAAGGGGTTTGCAGCAGAGGAAGAATCCGAAGGACCCAACAGCCCAAATGGCCATAAATCCAAAATCGAACATTTGAGTTTGGTGATTTAGTTATATAAATGATCAAATTGCGCTTTGAAACTTATAACCATTGTATAAACCCATTGCATTTTTGTGATTGGATTGGATAGATCACCTGCTCTCCAACTTCAACTCTCAACATAGATTAGAGCTGTCAACAGCTCAAATTATGTATTAACATCAAGAGGTTGAATTAAAAAAACCTTAATGTAAAGTATAAAAAATAGCCTTAATATTACTTATTCTTAATGAAAATTATTATTACCTTCCTAGGTTTGAATTTTAAAAGGTTTTCTAATCATTTACACGTCAATCTTTCAAAATTTTATAAATGAAATTTCGAGAGTTGTATTAGTATTCTTTATCTTTTCGAAACAAAGTTAACAATTGCACTTGTTGTTAAGAAGTCATCAAAAGAGTTGGCTACGGTTCTCACAAGATTTACAAAGAAATGAACATTGTATTGATTTCAATATCTAACTATAAGAGATCGGATCAGTAACTTTTGTTTCATATGGTAAATGAACGACAAGGTGTATCATTATGTCGAAGAAGGCAGGTGTTCTTTTCAATTTGCAAAGAACGATTATGATATCTTATTGCAATCCATCCAAATCACTTATTCTTATTATTCTTGCACACATATCATGAAAAAAACTACACAAATAATAACAGTAGTGTGCACATTTTTCAGTAAATATGTTCGAACACCAATGGGGAGAAGTCAATGTAGCAAAACATGACAGTCATGTATTTTAAGACCTGATAGTTTTCCCTGTCTTTCATTCACACATCGTGAAATTTTATAAACGAATCCATAAAAAAATTTAACTGATTTCAGGTACTTGCAAAACGCAACTCACTCGTTGCTAGTCAAACGTAACTTGCATGTGGCTTCACCAATCTGTTATCGACTTCTATTATATGTAAACTATTTCCTATTTTCAAATCTTGTAGGTCCAACCGAGCATTCGTGGTATCTTTCATTTTTTCTTCAATATTCTACAATGTACCAACCAAGTTGTCACAAACATTCTTTTCAATATACATTAAATCAAGTTTATGATGTAATAGTCTTCTCGACCAATAAGAAAGTTTGAAAAATATACTTTTGTTAGTCCAATTGTGAGCTCTCTTTCTTTTTCTATCTTTTAATGAAGGATGTTTACTGAAAACTAGAAACTCCAACGAATCTAGTTCTAAGATTTCATGTCCATTCATTACCACTGGAAGAGTCATATGCTCTACCTTTTCATCGTGTAGGTTACTTCTATGCCAAACGTGGTTATCTAGAATATAACATCGATGTTCCATGAAAGATAATTTTTCTCTTATCTCGAATGACGATATATCTCTTATGCATATGGTATGTGCATGATGCCCTTTCATACTACACTTGGATAAGTTATCATACGTTGAAAAGTCATTAATTGTCCACAACAAGATTGCATACAACTAAAGGAACTTACCAATAAGAGAATCATGTATACGCACACCAAAAGTTGATAACTACTTCCATTCCTCAATCAATAGTTGAAATTACGTTCAAGGGTTATTTTTTTCCTAAGTTTCTAATACGACCATACTTTGGTGCAGATAAGAATGAAAATTTGTAAAATTTTACATTCAAAATTGAAGTTCATTTGAATTAAAATTTACGAAACTAAGCATGATCTTGATGTCCCTCTACAACATCCCTGCCCTGTCGTCATGTTTTCCTCAAACACGTATTTGATATGTATCTGCAACATTGAGTCATCTTGTCTATTGAATAATATGTTCTACATTGACCAAGGTTTAATCACACATTAAACTCAAATCTTATAAATCATGTTCAACTAAGTAATTGTGTACGTCTTGAACAAAAGTATTATGAATCATTGCAAATAATGCAACTAAATAACGTGCATGCTATAAAATTAGAAACAAATCAATATTAAAAAAAATTACATGCAATAATAGTAAGCATCATCAGGTGTGATAAGTCGTCTTGTAATGGACTTGTACCAGGAAAAATAGTCATTTCATACACTTGGCTTGTGTGTTGCTTCTCCTTGTGCACAACGATCATGACGTGTATGCTAACTCATGATATAATCCTCATAAGTTTTACTCCAATCTTGATTATGTTTACCTCTTAAATTAATTTGTGCAGTGTCGGGTTTGTAAAGCACAATGATGGTTGGATTGGTAGTATATCGAATTGTCGCAACACATAATCTGGTAAATGCCTATGATATGGAAGCATATCATAGGACCCACATAAATCTAGACCTCTTAACCATTATGAAATCGATCGTCATATAGTAATGCATAATATCGGGTGTGTACGGTGTTCAACTAATCTGTTAAAAAAACAAACATAAGTAGACAACATTCGTATAATACTTTACTACCTGAGTGTGCATCAGTTGGTTAAATATTCGCCGATACGTCAACAATATATTTACTGATTGTTATGATGTATGTAGGACAACACTCCATCTATTGTTGGAAAAAAATTGATAATAAGTTGTAAATAGTGCAAATTTTATTAAAATAATAATATATAAATAAAACAATACATGAAACTTAGTGGTCAAGCAACTGAAGCTTGTAATGCAACTTGTGGTGCTACAATAGGAAATCTGTCATATGTCCATACTTGTAATAACATTAGTGGTGTCACACCCCGTCCCACAAGTACCTTAACGCGTTGTGTTATGCGGTATGACTTTAAGCATTCCTAAAGCGCTTAAATGTCAAAAAGCTCTGCTTCAGTCCTTAAATTGAACGTTTGATGACTTAGCTTCACAACATAATTCCTTAACTTAATGCGACAAACCTAATTCTTGAATACTTTCAACTTACTACGCAATAGAGAACCAAAACACAGCGGAAGGTACTAGAAACTTAAACTTTTATTAGTTTAAACCATGCATATTACATACATCATTACAAACAAGTTCTAGGTATAAACAATAACAAATTGAGCTAAACACCTTGCAAGCCTCCTTGCCTAGCTTCCTTTTACTTCTTTTCTCACACTTGGCCTTAACGCCTGATCAGCTGGAAGGGAGAACTTTAAGACATAAGTCAATAGACTTAGTGAGGTTTTAAGAAAACTTTTATGGAAATACTTTTCATAGCATAACTTGTAATTCAAAACGGCTCATCGCCTCATTTCATAACACATCAATTCGCATATCACTCATTAGTCTTACTGTCCTTCCACTGAGAAATTTGAAACCATTCCCTACGCTAAGACTCATCACCTCACGTTTAGACTACTGTGAATAGCATCGAGAATATCCTGGTCTCTTCCTTGTTGCTCAGGCCGAAGCACAATACATATCTTTTATGCATTGTCCTGCCTAATTTCATCATGCAGTCATTTTTTACATTGCTACTTTTACTTCTTCATGTGCACATAACAATTAGCTCATTGATAGGAAACATACTGATGGTTTGAACACAATTTCATATTCATTTGAAACACATAAACATAATTTAAACTTGAATTCAAAATCTCTTTGAAAACATTCTTACCATTTCAAATTAGTAAGATCTTAAAAGAAAGCTTTTAACATTTAAAGCACATAAAGAAAATCACTCACTGAACTTGATTGCTTAAAATCAGAATGCTCGTATACTTCTTTTTCTCACGTAATCCTTTCACCACAATAACTTAACTGAGTTTTTCTTCTTCAAATTTCTAGAGTAATTTCCACTTAAATAATTTGACATCTTTCTCTATTTATACTAATCTCAATGGATTAGTCATCTTCACACTCTTAATAGCTTGTCAGTTTCTGCTCTTAGTGGAGTGCACATGTAGTCTAAATCCTTCTCATGTACATGCTTAAACTTAAACTTGATACATAACCCACTAATTAAGAACCAATAGGAAATTTCCTAGAGAATTGATATACTTCATTACATAGCTTAAGTTCTCTGCCTTGCTTACAACCCTCCTCTTTTTTCTGGCAAAGAACTTCATAAGTAGCTTCAATTTGTAATAAAACTCATTCCACCTTCTATGGTTTTCCCACCTTCTCTTTATCTTGCATCAAACTCCAAAAGCTTGCTTCCTATTGCTTAGTTCTATTCAAAGTGCCTTCTTCAAATACTTAATCAAACTTTAGTCCTCCTAATTTGGGTACATGTCTCACAAGTAGTCCAACTATTTATAAGGATTGTGCATTACTGCCTTGACACAATTTCCTATAAAGTCATGTAAGGCATGCAACACCCTAAGAGTAGTCAAAATCGCTTAAAAGCGAAAAAAAAAAAAAAACATATAGTGTATCTGGGTATTTGACTTGTGGCAAACAAAAGCCTCAAATGGGTTGCATAATGTACGCACGAGCATATCTCTGAACACTCACAACGTTTGGTAGAATTTTTGTGAACTGTTCAACAAACCATGGAAGACTCGACCTTTGATCTTTCATGTCAAACGATAGAACTCTTAAGAAACCTTAACACACTTGTTTCCAGTTATTCATTAACGATTTCGCAACAGGCTTTCCATCTACCAATTACCCCAACTGGATCGCAACGTCATACAATGTGATGGTGCATTAGAATCATCTTTGGTCTCATGAAATTAGAATTAAGTTATGATTGATCTCGTGTTAACTCTGATACAAACATGAGTTTTCCCTTTCAAGCCTAGTAATCTCAAATATTTCATGGCTATTACGCATACTTCCACGTAACCTCCAGTTACAACCATCTTTCCAATGTTTGCACCTAACATACCAAATATTTTGGTTTGATTCTACTACAATAATTTCATAGTGTTATGTGAGACAATACTTTTAAAAGACCAAGTGAAGATCAATTTTATAGTCAAATTAACATTCTCTTTTGAATTAAACAAGAATTGTCTACTAAGACACATTCCTATCTCCCAATGTGGATCCTTGTTCACAAACATAATCAACAGTGTCTCAATCTATTTGGGTAAATATGTAAGATGCTATCATTTCATTCTCATCCTCTATATTTTATTCATTTTCAGTGTTAAATATCAAAACCACAATTTATTTCAACAATATTATAATCAAAACAAACCTTACTTGACTAATAAGCCAAAACCCTAAATTTAAACAATCTAAAGTTTCATTTCAAAATATGAACACACTTGTAAGTTTAAAAATGAAGTGTTTGCAAAAATATATATAAAAAATGATAATAGGATCCATGTCACTACATTTTCTAAATTGCAGAAATAACAAATTTAAAAAGGGATAACTCTTTTGATACCTCTCTAATATTTCTAATTACTTGATATATTTGTCATATTTGTAATATGAAAAAAAGAGGTACTATTAGCTAATATTTGTCATCTGTTTTTTTTTCTAAAAATTTACATATCAATACATACTTTATGCAATGTCTATTTTATAAAACAAAAATGCAAAACCATAAAATTAAATAATTACACAATATAATACTATGAATTTAAGCCCTAAAATATACATGAAGGCTTAAAATCAAACAATTACATCTATAGGATATATACAAAATCACATTGTTAACCTAGTCTAGGTGGATCAGGTACACAATCTCACTACCTAATTACTTTAACAATAATGTTTTACGAAATAACATTATGAAAACAAATTAATTATGAATAGAAAATACATAATTAAAAAAATGAAATAATTTTACCTTGGCACTCTAATGAAGTCAGTAAAATGGTGGGACGGTAGCGACCTCAAAGAAGCAATGAAGCAATGGTGAGTAGAAGAAAGGAAACTGGCTAGTGAGAAGATAAAACAAAAGAAAGAAAGTAGAGTGATTCTATCGAAAGAGGAGGAGGATCTTTTAACACGACTTTAGCTACACTTTTTTTTATAATAACTTCTCTCCTACCCTATTTTTTTACCATATTTGTTACTTTAAAAAAAATCTAAAAATAATAAACTTTTCAAGACGAAGTGTAAGCCCATGGGCCCATAAAAGAGACATTGAGTTAAGACTCGGCCCAAATAAAAACATTGGGTATAGAATCAACTGCCCGCCATTCGTTCTATTTCTCTTCGTCTCCGTCATCGTTCCAAGCCTCGGATTAGGGTTTAGCTTCACCCTCTTCTTCTTCCTCTACTTCTACTCTACACTTCCAGGGATCTCCCTTCTTCCTCTCCTATAACCCATGGACGTCACCAAGAAGCGGAGGATGGACGAAAACGGTGTCGACTCCTCCGAAAGTTCTTTTTCAAGAATTACTCCCGAAGACGCCCGCAAGATCATTGATCGTTTCACTCCCGACCAGCTTATCGATATTCTACAAGATGCGGTTTCGCGCCACTTAGATGTTCTTGATGCAGTACGATCAATTGCCGACCGAGATGTCTCCCAGCGGAAGCTATTTATTCGGGGTCTTAGTTGCGATACCAGTACAGAAGGCTTGCGTTCTCTCTTTTCCTCTTATGGGGAGCTTGAAGAAGCTGTTGTTATTATTGACAAGGCAACCGGGAAATCGAAAGGTTATGGCTTTGTGACTTTTAAGCATGTTGATGGTGCTCTACTGGCTTTGAAGGAACCGAGCAAGACAATTGATGGCCGCGTTACGGTGACGCAATTGGCTGCGGTGGGAATTTCCGGCCAGAATTCAAACGCTGCGGACTTGTCCTTGAGGAAAATTTATGTGGCCAATGTTCCGATGGATATGCCGGCCGATAAGCTGTTGGCACACTTTTCGCTGTATGGAGAAATTGAGGAGGGGCCGCTAGGGTTCGATAAGCAGACGGGTAAATGTAGGGGTTATGCTTTATTCGTTTACAAAAAGCCAGAGGGTGCTCAGGCAGCTCTGGTGGATCCTATCAAGACGATTGATGGAAGGCAGTTGAGTTGTAAATTTGCCAACGATGGGAAGAAAGGGAAACCTGGCGGAGGGCCAGATGGAAACCAAACGCAGGGGGCAGGTCAAGGAAACGTGCATGGTGATGGCATGCCAATGGCTCCTCCGTCGGCAATGCCTGGTTCAGGCGGACAATACGGTGGACCGGGAGGCATGGGGTCATATGGAGGGTTTTCTAGTGGGCTTCAAGGGGCTCAGCCGCTGGCTCATCATCCGCTCAACTCGTCAATGGGTCCGGGGCTATCTTCTGTCGGGGGTCAGGCTCCATCTTCGTTGGGAAGCTCCGGTGGATACGGTGGCGGACCATATGGTGGTGGGTACGGTGGGCCTGGGTCAATTTATGGCGGTATGGGAAGTGTAGGTGGGGGTTTGGGTGGTTCTGGAGGCGGGTTGGGCGGAGCTGGGGGTGCTTCATCGCTGTATAGATTACCACAGAGTTCGGTTGGAATGCCTTCTGGCGGTTATCCGGATAGTGGGCATTATAGCATGTCATCAGCATCCGGGCACCCAAATCAGCACCATCAACCGGCAGGAACATCACCAGCGCCACGTGTTCCACCTGGAGGGATGTATCCCAATGTGCCACCATATTACTGAGGTATTTTCGTTTTCATTCACACTGTCAATTATTTCATGATGTGTGATTTTAGATTAGCCACGCATACCTTATTCTTGTTATTCTGCATGTTTGTTCCGAAAACTAATCTGCAGCGATCTTTTCCCCTCTGCTTGATGGTGTCAAGTTCCTTGGGGTTGTTCAGTTACTAACTTTTGTTTTGTGGCCTTTAGCATTCGAGCTTAACGTAAATGCATGTTTTGCCTGAAAATCTGCTTTTTCTCGTCATTTCTTTTTTGTTGTATTTTTTTCCGGGTCTAGTTTTTGCTTTCGTATCATATGGCTCCGGATTTTTTTGGTGACTATTGCGTTCTAAATAGTAGCAGTTTTCTTAATAAATCCTTTGCATTATATTACCACTAATGCGGATTCTTTTGGTTTATTTTTCAATTTGACATCAGTTCTCACTTTTAATTTTGTTTCGTTGGTTTTCCATTGCACCGTTTTTAGGCTTTTCGCCATATTCTCAATATTTGTGGCTTTCGATGATAATTATACTTGTGCGGTTATTATTTGCTTGAATTCCATTTACTGCAAAGGATTTCACTTGTTCATGTATTATGTTGTTAGAACGTGTAACATTCGTGTGATTGAGATGCAAACCTAGGTAATTTGAATTTTAGCTGAAATAATTCTGATGCTTTGGTTGCTTCATTGTGATTGATGACATTATCTTTGAGTCAATCCGTACTAGAACCACGTAGGATGTTATATTTGAGAAGGGTTGGTTTTATTTTTATGCATGTGCATCCACTCTCTAAAAGTAATGAAATCTTATTTCTTCTATTTTGCCTATTCTTTCCCATTCCCTTGTTTTTTTTTCATGTTATACAATCGTTTGTTTCTGGAATAAGACATCATTCTTATCTCCTTCTCTCTCCTTTCGTGTATATTGTTGACTTGTTAGAATGACGATACTTGGCTTCTCCTCTTGTTAGAAAGCACTTTGGCTATTTCTACTGACCATGCCTTTATTAGCTCGTGTCAGCTTACTTTGGAAAGCTGGATTTTTGAAAATGCTGATTTCATATTCTCTCGGGAATTAGTTATTGAATATATGTACTCACAGCTAAAGTTGATTATTTCTGGAGTCTCTGTGATCTAATTGGCTTAGATATGCTGACTTTTATAGTTTCCGTAGCATTTTTCTTAATTAACATTAATAGAAAGAATTGTTGGTTTTTATATGCACTTATCTTATTTATTCAAAATAGTGGTCCCAACTTAATGGCAATATGTGTTAATTATCACATATGTTTTAAGCCATGTACCATGTGGATATGGAAACTGAAAGAAGGAAGGTATTATTTGTTCATTTATTATCTCATGTAAATGAGGTCTTCACTTTCTGACTTATCCTGTCCCTGCCCTCATCTTTACTTTTTTTATTTATCCTACCGTTTGGATTTTGGGAATGAAGCCATTCTCATTTTTTCTCCTCTATTATATATATAAACACACAATGTCTGTTTCTTGTTCTGAAGGCTGCCATTTGTACTACAGTTTATTATCTCGTTAGCTCATAATACGTGGCTTAGAAACATTGATTTATCTGAGTATGTTGGTTTCAATATAAAGGAGCTACTTGTTGAATCTAATTAATTTAATGTTTAAGTTGTCGTTTCTCTTATTACTGTAATCCAAATCTCATTTTGTTTATAACTAAAGGGAGTTTTGGTGGTCTGTTTTTTTGTATGCCCTTGTACTCTTTCATTTTTTTCTCAATGAAAGTTGTTTCTATAAAAAACTGAAGGGAGATTGATTGTATTGTCTAGTTTATTTGAAATGCTGGTCTTCACCTTTATGATTCTGACCATCTAAGATTTCCTTTGGATTTCTAACACCGTTGCTTTTACATTGTCAATGCTATAGCCTTTATAATTTTGGTTTCTTGTTCCAGAAAAATGCCTTCATAATGTCTGAGTTTTGGTTAAATCTGCTGTGTTTCCCTTTGAACTATTTATTTTATGTTAGCTCTCTCTATTTAAGTATGTGGTTTTATTATTCATAGTTTTTTTAGCAAGGGTTGATGATTGGTTTAAGATATTGTTTGAATAATTTGCTTTCACCTAGCATGACCTTTTCTTGTTTGTTTGTGTGTAGTGATGAGTTTAGTTAAATGGGTTTCTGATTCAGGTTATGATGCTTGTTGGGCGCAGATGCTTTATGTGCTCTGGTGATTGCGTTGATTGCAGACTGTAACTCTGGTTTGATGAATGCATTAGCTTTGCTTGTGGCCTCTGCTGTTTAACTGCACCTTTGAGTTGTCCCTTGATAATTACTTGTAGTCAAAGAGACAGTTAGAAAGTTAGATAATTTTTGTACTGTACCCAATCACTTATTTGTGCTACTTGACTTTTCTACTAGTAGTGAGTTTTAGTATTTTATGAGTACTTTTATTTGCTCTGGTTATTGTAGCTTTGTCTGTTTTCTTTTGCTTTCAAATGCTTGGACAATCTTTTCTTCTATCTTTTTCATCTACTGTTCTCCTTTTCCCCCTAAGCATTTATTGCTTAGAATTTCGTATTTTGATATTTTCAACTTTGATAGTCACTTGTGCTCGTCTTGATTTGAGTGTATCAACCGCCATCTTGGTTTGAGTGTATCAACCTGTTTGAAGAATATTGTATTTTCTTGGTTGTTGACTCGTTGCGCTCATCTGCTGGGAACTTTGAATCGTTGGCAGTTCTTGTTGTCTAATTGGTTTTTATTCCCTTCTCTTCCATTATTATTGTCATACTTTTCAATCATTGTTTGTGGATGATTGATGAAAGAATTAAGAAGGGAAAATAAAATCCATGGTGGTTGTATTTGTTGAACTTGGTAGTGGTTTGTATGTCGATGCTGTGTGGGTCCAACTTCTATTGTTGCTCTGCTGTGTGTCTTTGTTTTGAAGAAAGTTGTTGGAGCAACAGACTTTTGTCAGGCTTGGATTTGAATGTTACTTGAAGCCCTTTATATGTATCTATTATCTTTTGATGGTTTGGTTTTGTTGACCTATAGACTGAGAGAGATGCTATTTTCACTTCTGAGTTGTGTGACTTCACTCTTTAGTTGGTTGATTCAAGTGCATAGTTGAGTTAGATGGTTGGACCAAATACATGAGCACAGTGACGAGACTGAGTTCATTTTTGCTTTCTTTATTTCTGTGTCGTGTATTGATTACTTCGAAGTTGGCTTGGTTGATGGTGGGTGGTGTGTTTTTTTTTATGGATGACGAAAGAATATTTGTTTCTCATTGCCCCTTTTTACTCGATATATTGTTCTTCAACCCCATTTAGAAGTTTGACCTATTCACTTTCAAATTTTGTGAAAAAAATTACTCAGTATTTTGATGGAGTTTTAGGTGCCAAATATTTTGGAGGCCTAGAATTTGTAGGATGGATGTTAGAAACTGAACTGGCATTGCCTTAATTGGTTTGTGAGTCGGTTTGGAATGAGGTTGTAGGTGTGAAGAAGTTGATTTGTATGAAATATTTAAAAATAAATCCCAAATGCCCCTGATGAAGAGTGTTTATTAGATTTATGTTTCTCTCACATAATATTTGGCGTTTTTTGTGTTTTGTGTTTGGTGGAATATGAAATGAGATGACACAAGTGGACATCAACCCACTGGGGGGGGGGCACCTGTTTGTGGAGGACTTAATATCACTCAACAAGACTTCACATTAAATTGCTGCTGAAATTTTACAATTCCTTTCTCTTTGGCATCACCTGTTGATGAAGCTCATTCCTCGGTTCACCCATGGCTTCTCTCTGTAATCTTATCTCCTTTTTTTCTTTTTCCCTTGAAATTATGGAATCATATAATTAAATTTGTTTTGTTTCTTAGAAACATTTTCTTCTTTTTTTGGAAAGATATAAAATTATTGTCACTGCCTGTTGAATGTTAATATTTACATAAACTTATGGAACAAAGGTTCTTCATAGACACAGATGAGATTAAGTATCATTATGTTGCAATATTTGTGGGATTTCGAAAATATCATGAATACTCAATTTGTTTTGTTGTTTTTTTTCTAAGAAAAACAGAAGGAAATTCATCTGAACAAACCATTTTTTCCCCCTAAAGATATGAAGTACTTTTATGTTACACAAATTATTTGTGATGTTACACTCACATATCATGAATAAACGTATTTACATATTCGTGATGTGGTTTGTATGAATTTTCATTCAAAATCGATATATCACTTAAACCAGTAAATATGTAAATGCGTTTTCTTTTCCTATTAAAAGTGTATTGAGTGTGTTTTCAACAATATGGGTATTTCGTCTAAAGGGAAAAAACTAATTTGGATCTCTTTGTTTATGGATGCTCAAATGGCTATGTTTCAATGACAAAACAAGAGGAGAAAAGTGTTGGGATAAAATCACATCCCAATTTTATAGCACGAATATGCACATAAATTAAAGAAATCAATCAAAATGGAAAACACAATCATTTATATGCAGAACTCTCAACTTAGATAAAAACACAAAAATTAAAGAAATCAATCAAAATGGAAAACACAATCATTTATATGCAGAACTCTCAACTTAGATAAAAACACAAACAAAAAATAAATCGTATTTGACAATCAAATTACAAAAATGGTTTGAAAGTCTTTAACTACTCTTAATACTTTCCAACTAGACAACACAATACAAATTTAATTAGCACACAAACTTAAATTAAAATACCGATATAGTCTATCACTTTTCTAATCCTTCTCTTCATGTACTTCGAATTCATGGTTTTTGTACACTTTTTAAATTTAATTAGCACACAAACTTAAAGTACTTTAAATACTGAGATAGTCTATCACTTTTCTAATCCTTCTTCATGTACTACGAATTCATGGCTTTTGTAAACTTTTTAGGTTGGAAAACTGTCTTTTTAATATTTTGCAAAATAAAAATCACAACAAAAGGACAATTACTTATTTTAGAAAAAGAAATTAAAAGTAAGATGATAAATAAAATTTTAAAGGTTGATATAAAAGAGAAGTTAAAATATGCTAATGGTGACAACAAGTGCGGGTGGGTGTGAGTGTGAGTTAAGTAGATGAGAGAAAGTGTGAAATATGAGATTTTGTTTATTATTAACTTTTTATTTATTTATTATCTTTTTACAATTTTCATGTCACAATTAAACTAATAAATGATTTTCGTAAAAATAGACCATAAAGGAAAAACGTTCTAAATTTACTAAATAACTAAAAACGTGTGTTCTACTCGACAACTTTATTAATATATATTTTTGCTAAAATAAATAAATAGTATATAGTTGTAAATTTAAAAATTAATTTAATATATCAACTTCTATCCACTTATATTTTTTAGTATTAAATGTTTTAAATAATTTATAAAAACATTATGTAATGATTATTTAAATTACTAATTGTGACTTGACTAGGGTGATTTTCTTCCTTCACTATTTATTATAAACTTAACAATTTTATAATTTTTTTTATATTCATGTCACAAACCACTTGTTAACTTATATAACTTTTTTATAAAAATGATATATACTAATTAATTACCTACATAAAATATTTTAAGATGGTATGAAAGTAAAAATAAGATTGTTATTTATTAAGAAATCAAGACTATATTTATGTACAACTACTAATGATGTACTACAAGTTGGATTTTTTTAAAAATTGGCACAACTTATAAAAGTTCATTAGTTGATTGTGATTGTTATTTAAAAGAAGCTAAATACATCATAAGATATAATCTTTCTATACTTAACTCAAAACACTAAATCAAAACACTATATAACAATCTATAGTATATATAAAAGCTTAGATGAGAACAAAAAAGTTAGGACATTTTTGCCATTTCATTGTATTATTTTCTATTATTGCATTGGTAACAATTTTGTTTTTTTTTTTACTTTCCTATTTTAATGGTAATTGAAGAATAAATGAGATGATTTTATAAATACCTTATGAATTTATTAGGTTTATCGTAACTTATGAATCACTCATAGGTCAACAAAACCAAAAGTCCATCCAACTTCTAAAATAAAAATAATCAATAATTCTTTTTTCTCTTTTATTTTGTTCTATTTCAACTCATGCTAATTGAAAAAAAAATTATAAATACCTTATTAGATAATTATTCTAATTGTAAATTTGTAACTTAACTAAACCGAAATATTATCCAAATTTTAAATAAAAAGAATTAATAAATAAATCAGTTAACTAATATAATTAACAAACATTTATCAATTCTTAAATAGCATCAATTAGTTGAGTTTTGGATTGCTATAAAAAATTCCATTTTTCTACCTTCCAAGTTTGCAAACAAATTAGATAACATTCTTCTTTATTTGATTGCATGGTTCTAATCATATAGTTTCAATCTTTGTTTATTTATTTTAGTTATTGTAAGCTTTGTTAGATGTGTTTATTTTAAAACTATATCTCACAAAATCTTTTACATTTCATAAATTGTTTCATGTTGATATATAAAAATTACAATTTAAAACATCTTCATTAACAAGGTAGACATTCAATAGAATTTGAAAAAGTTAATGATCTATTTTTATATTAATTAAATAATAAAAAATAAACAAAAAATTAATCAAATTTGCTTGATTGATTTAACTTTTGGAAATTTAAGATTTGGAAAGTAGAAAAAAAATTATTTTCCTGGTAGTATAGATTTAAGGACAAAAAAGAAAATTATTTTTTAAACGCAAATATTAAATACATCTAAACATCGTTGAATTAGAATAGGAATAACAACCAACTAGCCAAAATTATTTATAAAATATAGTAAAATTTTTAGTTTATTTGAATTTTTTTATTACTTTTTAGGGTATACATAGCAATGTTTTCCTAGTCTGGCCTTACATTAGAACTTTGCACCTTGCTCCTTGCGCTAAGGGTATACCTCCGTAAACGAGCTCCACGGGCTTCTTTCTTTCTTTTCAAGCAAAGATGTCTTTATGGTGGCGGCGGAGATGTAGGCTTACCACCCCTCCAAAGGACCTTACCGCTCCGTGGGATTTTGAAGGGGTATTCAATCCTAAAGCGCTCACGAGCTCTCCCTAGAAAGAGGATCGGAGCTGCTCTTCTTTACCCATATTCCTACATTCTGATCATAATGGTTGTGCCGGCGCCTCCTGGAGGTAGACCCAACAATAGTTACCTTCCCATGACTAATTTGTATTTCCCACATTCCCTATAAAAGACCATCAAAACAAAAAAAAAATTAATAATTGAAAAAAAAAAATTAATTGATAGATACAGTTATCTAATATTTTAAATTAGAAAATTTCATCCAACTAAATGAAATATTTTTATTCTATTATATAAATTATACTATTTTTTTACCAAATCAATCTATGATTTAAAATGGCAAACATATAATAACATTTTATTTTCTCAAACAATATTAATATTTAGTATTTGTAATTTTATGAGTTTTTATTTTAATATTTAGATTGATATCTTTAGTAGTAATAATAATGAAAAAAGTGGCCTGTTCTGTTTATAGTATAATCCCTAACCGCTAAATCTTACCTATATCTATTATTTATTTTTATTCTAATAATTTAATGTCCAATCATTTTGTTTCAACAAAATAATAATAATAACAATCTCTCTAAATTTTCTCAATTTAGAAATATTGTTATTAATTTTAGTTAGTTTTAATTAAACTTACTTAAAGATGTGATTATATTTTTCTAACATTGGAAAGAAGTAATTTAGTCCATTCCAAGGAACTCAACCTAATTTTCGGTTGGTTCATATGTTGTTATGTTGTTAACTAGAAACTGAGAAATAAAAGAAAAAATATATATCTATAATTGTAAATGTTTGCAATTTAAACCATGAGTGCTAATTTATTCATAAATTTGCAGGTGAACTCAAAATATTGAAGGCATGTCTTGGTTCAATAGAATCTTTCCATCTATGGGCCAAGATGTGGATGGAGTTTTGAACTATGTACACCAACTCACTTACTTTTTTTCCAATTGCTTGAATGTTAGAATGATTTTTTTGATAAATGAGAAAAAAAATTGATATCCATCTTAAGAATCTAGGATTCTAAATGATGTGCATGTTTTTGTTTAGATTGAATTTGGAAGTGTTTAAAATTAGTTATAAGAGATAGGTGTAGATTCTAACATTTGTTATTTTATTGGTTGGAAGATTTACCGTTTCATCATTTGGCTGTTTTTTATATCTGAATTCTTTTAGACTGGGTGGCTATAAACGGAACTGAGTTAGAGAGTGGGTTAGAGAGTGTAGTTGTAATCTCGATATAGAGATTGTTTTCTAGAAAGACTATTGTTATTGTTATTGGAGTTTCTTAATAATATAATTGGGATTTGACCCTCATTCACATTACAACTTTCACTTTGAATCTAGGAATCAATCAAATACATTGGGAGGAAGGTGCAAAATGTGGGAAACAATGTTATGACTTTATATTCTAAAGTTGCTGAAGTTATAATTTCTCCAACTATGGATCCAAATTATATCAGTGAAGGGGAAGAGGAAGAAGCAGAAGAGGAAGAAGCAGAAGAGGAAGAAGCAGAAGAAGAAGAAGAAGAAGAAGAAGAAGATGAAGAAGCAGATGAAGATGAAGAAGCAGATGAAGATGAAGAAGCAGATGAAGATGAAGAAGCAGATGAAGATGAAGAAGCAGATGAAGAAGAAGAAGCAGATGAAGAAGAAGGAGAAGGAGAAGGATCATTTATTTCTTATTTAAAATCATTGTTGGGAATTGATGAAGAACATGATGGTTTTGAACAAAATCAGTCAGAAAGTGATTTTGGGGATTCTGCTAGTGAAGTATTTTCAACTACATCTTCTTATATGGAAGATCCTATTCATGTGGCTTCATTATCAGAAATTGGTTGCAATGAATTTGGGAGCAATATGTTGCCAAATAAAGCTTTTTCTGTCTATTATGCTGCACTTCATAATGATGAGAATGATATAATCAAAGGGAATTATGATTGGATTAGTTCTCACATTGACTCAGATGGAAACTACTCTTCTAATTTTGTCTCATCAATCGACTCGTTTGGTTCGTGTTCTTCTTTCCTTCTCCTAACATCTTCTTTTTCATTCAGCTGTATTGGTTCATCACTCTAAAGTTTTGCCACTGATTTCTTGGTTGTATTGACTGACTTTTAATTTGTAGGGTCATTGGAAGACTACGAATCTACTGACTTCAACAAGGAAGCAAACGATTTGTCTCATCAAGTGGAGCTTGAAGATAACTGTGTCATCGTGGATTATCATGATGATGTCTCTAGTGAACCCCCAAACCAACCTTCATTTAAGGTATTTTGTTTCCCATATAAATTCCTTATGATGTTCTTGGAGATTATTTAAAATCACCTATGATTCACATAATCACAGAAGCTACAACTCTTGTTATTGCTTTTTGTCTTTTCTAACTCTTAAATTCAACAATGGTAGTGTAATAAACCAAATCATCTACTTCTGGGATTAATATTATAAAAAAGGCCCAAGTATAGATATGGAAACCTACAAGGATGCATTTATTTAAATATATATTTATTCTTAAGCAAAATGAATTATTTTCATATTCTTACTTTGAAATTTTGGCCATGGCTCATGTGCTTTTGGATGTTTATTAATGTCGAAATTTATATTTGAATGACTTTTGGTCAGAAGCATATACCATATAGTTGTTTTACATTAAGATAATAAAACACTATTAACATCTGTTTTTACATGTTTTTTTCCTTCTTATAATTATGATGCAGAGAACAATATCGAATGCTTTCTTTTCCATAAAGAGGTTGGCAATGGAGTACAAACAGCTAGCTATTTTGAAAGGATATGATGCAACAAAGAGCTGCCAAGGAACAAGTTTGGCTGCTCCACATACAATGCTTTTGAGGGATTCTGATCAAACAATTCAATCAAGTGACTCTGAATGGGAGCTTCTTTGAATCAAAACAAAACCAGTTTTCTTAAGAACTTTTTCCATCAGATTGGTTTTAGACTTATTTTTGCATTTGAATTGATGCTTTAGGATGTTTTTGTTTTAGGATATTTTTGTTTGAAGTTCTTATTTTTCATTGCCCAACTGCTACGTGAGAGTCAGGGTAATTGGATAGGCTTTATTTCTCAGAATTGTTTGGATTGGTTTATTGCCCTTTTATTTGAATCCATTTTATGATATTTCTGTGATCTAAACTGCTTAGGCAAACATCCCTCATTTTCCAACTTTAAAAAATATAAATAAAATTTTGTGGAATGTATGTTTGAGTTACCATTGAACTAAAACTTACCTAAACTTAGCTTGAGTATTGGTTATAGTTAATTTAGTTGTGATTCAAGGAAACAACAAATTGAGTAAACAAGTCCTGAATTTTCATCATCAAAACTTCCTCCATTCTATTTTACCTTTGGCCTTAAGAGGAAGTAGAGTTTGGAAATTTTATTGAAATTTTCTCCTTGCTAACGCAAGGAAGTCTTTTAGAATATTTCATCACAAATACAGAGTGAAAATTGATCTTTTATAGAAAGTAAACCTATGATCTCGAAGAAGTCACGATGTCTTATCCATCGAGCTATGCTATGCTCAAGTTCCTAACTATCGCAAGAGACTTGCCATTTGATATTTGGGTCAAAACCTACGAAAGATTTTGATGGTTTCTTAACAAATAAGCATACAGAATTTCATTCCATGTATCAGGAACTCCTGGTAAACACCAATGTATGCAATCTGCAAAACTTTTTGGATCAGATCTCTGTTCTTTTGTCAAAAGCTTGCCTCGACGCTCCCCGTAAATCGATGTATGAGCATCCTTTCGAAACTCAGATAACTGTGTAATGTTTAATAAAGTTACATTTACTTTAAGATCCTGTATAACTTCATGAATTATTTCCATTATCTCAGTGCTTGATCCAGTGCCCCAATGTGGATGATGAATTGGTTGAGACTCGTTGAAGCAGTTCTCATCAGTTCCTGGCCTCCATTCCCAGCTCCTACAACAGATAATTTGCCACCTTTGTTATTGATAAGCTTCAATGGATGGAAATTTGAGGTATACACTATTTAGTTCAACAATTTGATTCCTTGAAGCTTCCTCGTTCGAATATTAACGGTTCCATTTCATAACTTTTTGTTTTTGGGTAAGTCTTTTAAATTTCAACTTATAGCCTATTCTACTTCTTAAACTGTGTGGCTGTCAAGAAAACAAATAAATGGGATCTAACTAGCTGTTTTAAAGGTTGGATTCATTAGTAAAGATTTAAGGCAGTATGAGAGTAAGTGGTCTTGTATTCAGAACCTAAGCTATCAACTTAAGTTTTTTGGATTCTACATTCGACAAATTTACAAATGAGAAGACATTTAGACTGTGCTTGAGCACATCTTGTAATCTTTGTTACAATTTTAAAGCTGAGGAAACTAAAAGGTCATTTTTCATTCAAACTTGGTAGCATTTAGATGGTTGCTTCTTTTTTTTTTTCATTTACTGTGCAGAACAGAACTTGAGAGCCTTGTTCTTACTACCCATAGATGTATTGGTTTGAAGAAATTTAAGATGGAATGAGTTATGACTTGTTGAAAAAGGAAAGAAAAATAAGTAGAATATGAAACTCACCACAAATGTGTTGGAGACATTGTCATGAAGAAAACCTTCTGAGAATTAGGGTTGATGTTGGATTCAAGCCAATTTGCCCATGTTTCCATTGCCAATCTGTATGCAGTGCTCACATTATACTCTCTTACATCCTCTCCAGGTCCATACCTTAAAAAGAAAGAAAAAAAGCTCACAATCAATAATATGCTTTTGACTAAGTATATTACTTAAGGACTTCCACTAAAATGACAAAAGTTGCTTCAGACTTCAAGTGAGTGATTTGAAATTGTGAAAATCACTTTCAAATAGGTCGTTTTTCTCTAGCTGCTTTTGTTAAAAATACTATAGTTTCAAGAAAGACAAATATTGATTGATTGGACATGTAACGTGTGTTAGAGGTAATTAACCGGAGAAAGTAGATACCAATCCAAATTAGAGTTGTGTGTTTTATAAAACAATTTGATATGTTGATTTCAAGTATAGAAACTTAGTTGTACTACCTTTCCTTTATTATTGAGTTAACAGTTAGAATTATAAATGAGTTTTTAAAAAGTTTAGGGACTAAATAATTACCTGAATCGAAGTTTAGGAACTAATCGAAGAAGAAAATTAGAAAAAGAATACTTACGTTGCATTGATAAGAGGTTTATATCTCCACCAAACATAGCTTTCAAATACCAAAACATCAACCCCTTTCCAGTGGTTGCCATGGTTGGCTATGGAGTCAAGCTTCACCATTCTTTTCAATACAGTATGGTTGGTTGCATGATCAGATATAGATTCAACTATAAATGGTGCCCAGTAGTATTCAATTGATACATTGTAATCCTAATTCGAAAAAATCCAAAAAACGTAAATATTCAAATTGATGTAGTATTATTTTACTATAACAAAGTTAGGAATTTATGATGGGTAGAGCTATGGATTTTCCAAAAAAGTTTTAGGTACCTCAACTTTGAAGATTTTTCTTGGAGGAATTCTTTCAAGGGATTTCTTTCCTTTGGGAATGGCTGATTGAACCAAACAAACCATTGATTCAAACTGCCCTCTCTGTATCGAATCTCCAACAAACATTATTCTTTTGTCTCTCAGAATATCCAACACTTTCAATGCATCAAACCTGACAATTCATTCCAAATACACACCAAGATGAGATAATCGTATAGTTTGATACATACATACATATATATATATACACACACACACATATGTTATTAATTATCATCTCGGTTTAAAGGTTAGAGATCAAAATCTCTACTGCTATAAGCTTTTGAAAGGAGTGTTTGAATTGGCAATGTAGATGGTTTGTTTGTTATGATTGGGAGTTGAGTGGAAAGAAGGGAGGACATTGGAATACCTAGGCAAATTGCAAGAATTGGGTTGCCATCTCCATTTCTTATAGAAAGAATCAGGTCTACCATTCTTTTGGCAAGTAACTTGTTTAACCAAAAATGGACATGTGTCTTCTTCATAAAGAGGGTATGATGCATTGTCCCATTCCCATTTCCCTTCAAACAAATTGCAGTTTTCATCTATGATATCTTTTGAAGAGACAACAACCGGTAGTGGATGCTTTTCACTTCTTGGTCGACCGTACATCTTGAAGACAAAGCTTCCATGACTCTTTAGATCATCTAAGACTAATCGAGCGAGTCCTATTACGAGAAGAGCAGCCAATGCTACCGGAAAGACAGAATGAACTTGCCGATCCAAGGAGAGTTGCTTCAACATTTTGTTTTGTGGGTGATGAATTGATTTTCTTTACTATTGTTTGACATTATTGTGTTTATTGGGAAGTTACTGAATTGTTGTTCATATCTTTAGTTTGAAGTATCCTTTCCTTTTTGTGCAACCACCGGTTGGTGGAATCGTTAAAATGGTTGAAAGTGAGTTAAGTTCTGTTGTTGGTTACTTTGGTTTCAATGTTGTTTGGTACTCTTTCTATCAGGTAAAATGTCAAGCTTCTTAAAATGAACATCAGATTTGTGTCATTTTTTTGGTTATAAGTCATGAACTTTTGTTTGGACAACTTTATTTTGAGTTAACTTTACTCTTTACATTTTCAATTTCATTAAACATACCTTATAAAATGGCATCCATTTCATATATATTTTATCCAATGATATCCACTTTCTTTAATAGTCATACTAGTCCGTAATCATTTTTGGTTAATGATTTGTATTAAATTTAACGAGTTGTATTAAGTTCTATTTTAATGGAATACATTTATTACACTAAACCACATTATTTAGACTCTAAATTTTAATCCTATCACAAATAATATATACTTTTTTTTTTTTTATCACAAATAATATATACTTTTTTTAATCTTTTTTTATATAATTGGAGATGGAGAGATTGAAACTGATAGTCAACATGATCAACATTGGACTATACGACCGCTTACCATAATCAACATGATCTACACAATAGTAGATTTGATGTTTTTAATGATATTTTACATTGGACTACACGATTATTTGTCATGGTTAACACTATCGTTTGAAGCACTTTTCCCCATCTAAAATAAAACTAGATGATTGTATATTATGACCTAAACGATTGTATATAATTTGTTTAGACTATTGTGATATTACTTGTGCTAGCATGTGGCTATTTATTTGCAGAATTTTTTTGCATTTTCTACAGTGGGTTTATGGTTTTCTCTGTTTGCAAATTGCCTAAAATACTTTACCTGTTTGTTATATTTCTTATATGTAGCGTAAATAGTTGTTGTTTAATGAAGTATTTTAAAAAATAGTAAAATAAATTAAAATATTTACAAATTATATTAAAATTTTATATTCTATCATGATAGAAAATAATAGACTTCTATCACCGTTTACTAATAACATTGATAAAAGTATATGAGTGTCTATCAATATATAAAAGTTGAAAATATTTGATTAAATTTGCTATTTTTTACTGCCCGTTGTTTACTTTTTTTTAAAAAAAAAAAACTAAAATAATATCGTAAAAAGGAAGGGTAAAACGGACAAAATATACGTTAAATAGTTTGATTTTTTTTAAAATTATTTATAAGAAAAACGTATGAAAATATTTGGATGATGAAGAAGAACAATTAAGATATGTTGGCCGCAAAGTCCAAAGCTGCTCTTCGAGCATCGAGAATGTTTAATAATGGAGTGCGCAGCCTTCATACTTGTTGTTTGCGCTCTCCATTTGCGGTGGAGAGGCCTCTTCCTCAATCAATTTCATACAGGAGAACTCGCTGCCGGCGTCTTTTTGCGACCTTTTGCTCTGCTGCAGCCATCCCCAATAAGGAAAGGAAGTCGAAGGTGATTGTGATATCTGGTCCAACTGGTTCTGGGAAGAGTAGGCTTGCTATGGAGCTTGCTAAGCGTCTCAATGGTGAAATTATCAGCGCCGACTCTGTGCAGGTCAATTGACAATGTCTGTCCTTGTATGGTGCATAGAAAATGGGAGGAGAATCAAAACGAAACTGGAACTGTACTTTAATTTAGGTTATCTACAATTGTTGTTGATGTTTTTACTAATAGTTGTTTGGTGTTGAGGATGCCACGTTGAGAAATTAGAATAACTCACAATCTGTATAAGATACACGGTTTAGTCCTTTAATGCCTACTGGTTTTTAGATGGATAATTATCTAATTTTTGGATTCTTCTAGCCGTGCAGTGAAGCTAATAGCTTTAACTCAGACAGATTTAATCAAGAAAATTTTTGGCTTTCAGAAGATTAATGGAATTGAAGGCTGGAAATTGATGTGGTACAGTGAAGGGGGTATGAGGAAATTGGATGTAAGCCAAATGTTGGGATGATGAACTGTCAGACATATGATTATCTTTGCATTTTCATGTGAATAAAGCACGAAACATTAATGTATGGGAATTTCAAACTTTATAGAATCTATAAAATGAAATTACTTTTGGCGCTAATAAACATTTGAAAAGTAGAGAAACCAATGCCTTCTTAGCTCTAATGCTCTAAGTAAGCAAGTACATGTCTTTTAGCTTTTAAATTTTTTCCTTGGCCTGTGTACTGTGTATCTCATAAGGGGTCCATTGCTAACATTATTTCTAATTTTACTTAGTTTCAATGTTCTTCTCTTTGTATTAGTAATGAACCAGTTTCTTGAATGCTAATATTATTCATTCTGCCTAATTTTAGGTATACCAGGGTCTTGATATTGGATCTGCAAAGCCATCGGCAAGGGATAGAAAGGTGTCTTATATCTTACGTGCTCTAAAATTTTGCTATTACTTGGTAAATGAAGCTTGAGGAATCATTATCGAGCCTCTAATTTAAGGACATTTAGGAATTCTGGAATGATAAGCTGACAAAAAAGAAGAAAGTGTGTGAGTGACATAAAAGTAGAAATTACATTAAATCAATGATGAGTAATCAAATATGAAGTTAGCTGTAATCAGAATCACATCTTACAAGTTTTCATTTCAACTCGGTGTGACACTTCAACATCTTCCCTACTCAAAATAATTGGAACAACATAAAAATATTGAGAATAATTGATCGCATAGTCTCAATAGAAAAACTAACCGTACAGATATATATTTACCCACATCTTTCTGATATTGACAAGTGCATCTTGATTAGTTTCACATATAATCTATCTCCCGAAGCTTGTTTTACATTTTTGGGTTAAGATAAAATTACTTTTGTTATGGCCGAGTAAGATTACATATATGAATAATTAATATTGTTAAGTTACTGTTTTAACTAGTAGATACATATTTTTTAAATTCTGTAGTCAAGTTGATTGAATACACTCTTCATACTTCATTTGATCAAGAATACATTCTTTCTGTATTTTAGGAGGTCCCGCACCATTTGATTGACATTCTACGTCCATCTGATGGTATGCTTTTCACTAGATCTTTCATCTGAGTTTAACTCCAACTGATTTTCCATATTCACTTTGTAATGATATCTAATTTAGACATTGAATGCAATAGTATATATTTCCTGTGTGCAAGAATGTTTGAACTTATTGTTAAAATTGTCCAGAATATTCTGTTGGTCGGTTTTTTGAAGATGCAAGGCAAGCGACAAGATGTGTACTTGATAATGGCCGTGTTCCGATAGTTTGTGGTGGGACAGGATTGTATTTAAGATGGTGTGTACCATCATAGCCTTCCTTTGGAAAATTATTTGAAGATTCTTTTCTCTGTTGGTAATTATTATTTTCAATAGGATTAGCTTGAAATTTACATTCTCAGTTAATCAATGGAAGCACGATTGTCAATGCTAGTGGTGCTTATGTCTTTTTCTTGCCTGTAATGCTGACTAAATGCTTTTTGAAGATGGGTTCCCCACTCTGTGAAAGAACGATACAGCATATAGTTTTTTACCTAAGAAACGTTTCACTGATAAAATGAAATAAGGGGAAACCTCAAGCACCTAAAGGTGATTACAAAAAGAGTGCCAATTTGAAACTAAGAAAATGAGATGAGAATGGCTGATTAGACGAACAGAAAAAAGTGTATTCTTGACATTGTTGAGCAAATATAATAATTTTTCCTCCCAGATGTCATATGAGCTTAATGATGGTTGAATTATTTTGCAGAATATGTTGCTCAACATTTTGCTACAGTATCATAAGGAAAAACAGTTTGTAAATTAACTTTTATAATGATTTATGGGTGTGGGATCAAATGAAGGTTCATGTATGGAAAACCCAATGTTCCAAAGGCCTCTCCAGACATTGCTGCTGAAGTTTGTTCTGAGTTAGCAGACTTGCGGAGAAATGAAGACTGGGATGCAGCTGTGCAATTGGTTGTTAAAGCTGGTGATTCTAGAGCGCAGGATTTAGCTATTAATGATTGGTACCGATTGCGGCGGAGCTATGAGATTATCAAGGTAATTGCTTATTTTTGCTGTTTATTTGGTACTCTCTCTCTTATTCTTCTGTTTTTGGTGACTGCTCAAGACCCAAACAGCCTTTTCTAATTCTTTCAACTAAATGCCACTCAATTCAGTAAAGAAACCTGTTTTTTCATAAGAAACTTCCTCTTCCTCAAATATGTGGGTTTCGGACAACCTCCTTCATATTTATGCAGTAAATAACCATAACGCTTCTCATATCCATCACCAGTAGTTTAAACTTTAAAGCAAGATGGCAGAGCAAAAAAGATGATTTTCTCCCAATGATTCATGATTCACTTCTATGAATGTCTACTTACAAAGAACCAATGCAGATAAAGATCTCCGAGGAAAATCCCTAGATTAAATAAAATGGTTCTGAATTGTAATGTGTACAGTTTCACTACAATTTTACTTTCTGACTTCTGGAAATGTTTGTTCTAACTTCTATCAATGCTTCTCTTGAATGATTTTATTTTTTATGTTTTGCCAATTAGAAAGTAATGATAAACAAATATGGTATAACCTTATATCATTCCTTTGCAGGCAAGTGGTTCACCTCAATCTGCATTTCAAGTTCCATATGATACTTTCAGACAAGACCATGTTTCTGGTGCAGCCAGCAGCTTTCAGGGCGCCGACCATTCAGTTGACCCTCATGACTATTCTAGTGAGGAAATTGGCACGAAAGAGTTGGACTATGAATTCATTTGTTTCTTTCTCTCTAGCCCAAGGCTTAATTTGTATAGGTCAATTGACTTCCGCTGCGAAGATATGATTTTAGGTGGGTGTACAATTAAAGTTAAGTAAATAACTATAACAGTATACTTTCTGTTAAGTTGTTGCTGGTTGTTATTTCAATTGGAGACTTGTAATATTGTGCATGGTTTTCTACTTCTCTGCTGGGTGATACAATCTTTCAAGGTTTACTTTTTAGTAAATTTGATCAGATTATGATACTAAACGTCATTGCTTTTCAATGTTTTCATCTTCTGCAGGCAGTGATGGGATTTTATCCGAGGCAACATGGCTTCTTAATAGTGGGCTTCTTCCAAATTCAAGTTCTGCCACTAAAGCTATTGGTTATAGACAAGTACATCCTGGACATTGTCATATTATTTCATTCTTTATATTTGAATATTGTGTGATGAATGGTTTCATTCTTTATTTTTGAATATTGGGTGGAGAGGCTTTCTGATATCAGCGGTTTACTTTGGCCTTTCTTTTGGGTTCCACCACTCACTTTCTAATAGGAAAGCGACAAATGTGGCCTCTCTTCTTTATTTGACCAAGGTTCACTCCTTTAGGCGTGGGAGAAGGGATGTAAGTGTCTGGAGCTCCAATTCTTTGGAGGGTTATTGTGTAAGACTCATTTTGTAATCTCTTTGATCCTTTCCCTTTAGGAATATTGGTCTTTGGACGACTAAGATCCCTAGGAATATGTGGTTCTTTACTTGTTCAGTTTTACATGTCCATACTAAACATAATCTATCGGCTTATGAGGAAGTTTCCATTGCTTGTTGGTCCTTTCTTTTTTATTCTTTGTTGGAAGGTTGAGGAAGATCTAGACCATATATCTGGTGTTGTGGGCTTGCGAGTTTTGTTTAGGACTTATTCTTCGAGACATTTGGTATCTCAATGCTCGTCACAAGGATATTAGTGTTATGGTCGAGGAGTTCCTCTTCAATCTACCTCATGCGGAGAAGGACCGATTTTTATGGCTTGTCGGAGTCTTTGCGATCTTAGGAAGGGTGAGCGAAATAGTAGGATTTTAGAGGAGTGGACAGGGCCCTAGTGAAGAAGTCCCTCATTTGCTTTCGTGTCTCCTTGGGTTTTGATTTCAAAGACTTTTCGTAATTGTTCTATGGGTCTTATTTTACATGATTGGAGTCCCTTTTTTTAGAGGGATGCCTCTTTTTCTTTTGTATGTCTTGAATTCTCTCTCTTTTTTTCCAGTGAAAGTTGTTGATTCCATTTTATAATAATAGTAACAATAATGTCCAAAGGGAGAAATAGTTGATGAACTCAATATCTAAAGAAAGTCTAGGCAAAGTATTAAAAGTGATAAAGACAAGAATATTGAGTTACATGGAAATCTGAGTATTGGAAAAAAAACCACGGTATTTTGTTCATATTATTTTTCGATAAATACAATAGGTACAAGAGGGGGAATAAATAGAATAATACAATAATATAAAAAAGGAAAGATATTTTTGGCAAATCTTCCATAATTTCCCTATGGGCCAAGCCCACTAACTTTAACACTCCTCCTCAAGTTGGGACGTAAATATCGATGAGGCCCAACTTGCTAACACAGAAGTCAAATTTTGGTTTGAGAAGCCCCTTGGTGGGAAGCAACCTGTTGGCTTGAAGGAATGTACGGAATGCACATGCTCTCACTATTTCCTTGGACTAAGCCCACTAATTCTAACAAAAGCCTTTGTCATAATTTCTTCAATGATCTCTATAACTTTTTTTTTTTTAATATCCTATGAGTACTTGATAAAATACAATGCTGAATTACATTGTGCAAGTGTTACCGTTTTTACAATTTATTTTACAGTTGATTTAAAAGAAATATAAAATTTCACTCTTCAGTATAGGCCAGATTACAGTCACTAATTTATTGTGAATCATGAACTTCAGGCTATGGAGTACCTGTTAAGGTGTAGGCAGCAAGGTGGAAGGAGTTCTCCAGAAGAGTTCTATGCCTTCCTCTCTGAATTTCAGAAAGCATCTAGGTAATTTCCACTGCGTGTGCTGGCAAAAAGGGTTTTAGTTTTGGGAAAGCTATGTATCTAAGTCGTGCTAGATTTCGAGGAAATTTGTGCAGTGGACAGTTGATCAGGTTCAATTGAAGTTTCAAATTGTGCTACCATTAAATTGTATGATTTATCTTGGGAAAGAAAAAGAAAGAAAAATAGAATTGCACGATTATTTTCAAATTAAGAAACCATGTAATGAGGTGGATTAGAACGCTCTTTTGTTTCCAAAACACATGGGAGTTGGTATAAAAAGTATCCTTTTTCATGCAAATACAACACCGATCAGGGGATACATTTAGAGTTTTGGCCTACAGTATATTTCCGTGGGTTTAGACCTTCCAACAACAAGCTCCTGCCAAACAAAAAGGGTGTCACTAAAAATAAATTTGATTGAATGGAATGATATAAACGGTAGAATAGTGCATTGCTCTTGGAATCCTTTTATGATCAGATTACTCCTGGGTATGATTTCTGTTGAGAATTTTGTATGCAGTGCAGTTACAGGCTGTTTGATCTAAGAATATAGTACTAGGATTAGGTTTTTATTTTATTGTCTTGCCCAATGGTTTGTGTCGGATTCCTTGTGGGGGAAATTCTTTGAGTAGAAAACCATACTTATGGTGCTAAATACTTCCCTTGGCCATTATCTTTCTAATATATTCCTTATGCTTTTGCGTTTTGTTGGATTTCAAATCAAAAACTAAAAAAACACTGCAGAAATTTTGCAAAAAGGCAATTGACTTGGTTCCGGAATGAGCGTATATATCACTGGCTTGATGCATCCAAACCCCTGGTATGGCATTTTGAGTGTTAGTTGTATATTTTTTTCCCTGTTCAAACTACATAACCTTCACACTATGAAAAGTAGTGCTGTCAGTTATTTTCTTCTCCACATACTCTGTCGTTCATAATCTTTGTTCTCTAATCTAAAAGCTGATCGCTGATGTTCTCAATTCACTTGATTGAATTCAGTAATCATTTCAAACTAATCTTCTTGGTGGAAGGAACTTGATTCTTGTTTCTGCTTTCTGCTTTAATTGACTTTTACAATGCATCTGTATCTGATACTAGTAATTGTAAATTTCTATGGGCTAGTAACACTAGTACTTGTTACTTATCTTTACCATGTAACTATTCTATTTATCTCAGGGTCTTTATATCTCTAAATTCCTCTAGTGCGTCTGTGAACCCATGATGACTTCGAAGTTATTGAGAAAGTATCTTATAAGAAGAGAGGGAACTAGTATTTCTAGACTCTAGTTATTGAAAATTTTCCCTTCAGCATGGTTGTTCATTTTACAATCCGTTTATGTCAAGTTCAGTCTCACTGATTTACTTCAATGCTGGTGACACCACTTTCTTCTTGTATGAATCTTTTTCAAGATATCGTTTGAGTAGTATCATCCAATAGTTAGCATGCATTCAACCCATTACTGAACCATAGATGCGTTCTTTTTAGAGAATATGCAAGTGTAAAGCAAAGCCTTCGATAGTTTGGTGACTCGCTGTCTAATGAGCTCGGGAGTAAATGAATCTTACATGGATAATCCATAATAATCATGCTAATGATTGAATTGTAAGGACAGTTCATTATAACAATGCATCAAAAGTGGTTTAAATTATGAACATGGGGAATTTAGGACCTTTTGGTGGAGGGTTCATACTTTATGAGTTTATATTATATGAGTTGGGACTTGGGCTCACATTGGTGTTTAAATTACTTCTTCCCAAATATATAGTAAAATTGTCAACTTATATTGATCAATGTGGGACAAAAACACCTGCAGGAAAATGCACTCAACTTTGTTTATGATGCTTACCACAGCGAAAGTGGAAATATCTCGGTTCCAGAATCACTTAGAATGAAAAGAGATGGTTCCAGTTACCGAGAAGCTTCTGAGATGAAGGCTTATCGAACGAGAAATAGGTACTACTTATAGTAAAGTAATTGGGAATTATATCAAATCCTGAAATGAGCTAATTATACCTTCTTCAACACCCCCCAATCCCCAATCCCCAATTCATAGGTATTTTGTTAAACGTCAAGATTGTGCTGATGTTTTGGACTGGATAGGAAGAACTCAAAGCGTTTACCAAGATTTTCCTGTTGCTTGAATGAGTTCGATTTCAACCCCATTTTTTACCTTTTTGTGAAGGAATCATACTTTCCAAAATTTCTTTACAGGTAACACTTTATTTCTTAAGAGTTGAGGATACATATGGTTTTTCAGCTTGTTTGGGTTAAAATCTCTCTGATCCTTGGATTTCTCTGCAGCAGATTTCATAGGAGTTGTGCATTAGTTTAGCAGTGAATGTTCATTTGCAATGAATGCTATTCTCTACTACCAGATGCCAGAAATGACCATTCAGTTTTGAAAGTGGTCAGTATGCCTTATTTTTGGATTTGGTCTAATTTATTTTCGGGTATTTATATATTGTCTTAGTGTAAATTCATCGATAAAAAGACAGATTCTGTAATTGGAACCTATGAAACAATCTGCCTGATTATTTCTTTTTTACTTTTGGGGTTGGATGATGATTGAGACTCGAGTTTTTATTCTCATGAAAAAATAGGAATGTTCTATAAAGTGCTAGGGATAATCTAGAGCTTGTAACATGTTAAAGTTGCACACATTCCTATAAAAAGATGACAAGTTGGCCTCATGGAAAGGGCATCTTCCTTGCTGATAAGAGCAAGAAACTTTTTTTTTTCTTCAATTTTGCCTACCATGATTATAAATTTATTTGGCATTTTTACGTGCTTGAGTTGACTTTTCATACTCTAGAAAGTTCTATTAATACTTATTTCTTGTGATTTTTTTTTAAAAAAGAAAGATTGTTGATTGTTTTTGGTACATTTATTTTAGACTCAGTCCCTACATTTTAAAATTTTAAAATTTTAGTTCTTTGAAATTTAACCTATACAATTAGGCCATGTTTTTTTAAAATTGGTTATGACGAAAATTTTAATTAAAATGATCATTTTCTATTATGTGACTATTTTATCTTTGTAATTTATAATTACATTTTAAAATATATTGATCTACTTATAATTAGTTGAAAAAGGATGAGATGTAACGAATTGTTATGTAATCTCAAGTTGGAGTAAAAATTAATTATTACTAAATGAAGTTAGTTTTGCAATATTCTTATCAACTATTACCCCATGGTTTTTTTTTTCTTGTTTAAATTTTGGAAACATATTCTCATTGACAAAAAAAAAAAAAAAAAAAAAAAAAAAAAAAAAAAAACTATTATTATTTTCTAGATTATTTAATATTTGTCGAAAGTATAGATATTATATTAAAATTGGTATTTGTACTTGAAAAAGGTGTCTTTTAGAAAAATTATTTTGAAGGATAAAACTCTTGAAAATATTTGTAGTCGTAACAAAATAACACAATCTATCGATGATAGGTTACTATAAATTAATATTTGTGATAAAGTATTAGTAGAAGTTGTTTTGAGGTCTATTGTATGAAAGTTGGTAAAATTATTAAATGATTATGCACATATTTGTGTTCAACTTTCTATTTCCTCCAAGTTAATGATTTTCTTCAGACATTATAAAAAATTAAATCAAATGTAAAAATGCAATCCTAAATTTGATAAAATTAAAATTTTAAACATAAAGTTGTAAACTTAAAAACTTGATAAGTACTTCCTATAAGAAACTGTAAATTGTCTTAATGCAATTACAAAGTTTTGAGTAATTATTGTGAATTATAGGTCAACTTCGAATATTTCACCATATATAGTTTTGGTTGAATAAATGACGCAAAAGGCATTGTTATTATTTTTCTTAACTATGATAACTTCAATGTGTCTAATTGTTTTGTGGGAGGAAATAAATATGTAATCAAACAATGCACTATTTTCTTTTTATAAAACGATTGTAGTTGTGAAAAATTGAAGCTCAATAATAAATATTATTCAAGCTCAATATGAGGATTTGAAGGAGAGATTTGGTTTTTTTTTTTTCATGATAATAAGCTTAAAAATATAATAAAATAAAATAAAATTTAGACCACAAAACAAAATGAAACTGAAGGGAAAGAAAAAATAAAAATTACCAATAAACCCCTTGGGGTTGAGAATAAAAGCAAAACCACATAGCTACGATGTGAAGAAGAAGAATCCTTCATTTCCACAAAAACCCTTTCTTCATCGGCTACGTCGCTGTTCTTGTAACGTGCAACAATGAAGGCCTCTATTCTCAGATCCGTTCGTTCCGCCGTTTCCCGATCCTCATCCTCTAACCATCTCTTGACCCGTACCTTTGCCACTGAATCCGTCCCGGAAAGGAAAGTCGCCGTTCTCGGTGCTGCCGGTGGGATTGGGCAGCCATTGGCCCTTCTAATGAAGCTTAACCCACTTGTCTCTAAGCTTGCTCTTTACGATATTGGCGCTACCCCTGGTGTTGCTGCAGATGTCGGTCATGTTAACACTAGATCCGAGGTAAATCTCGTTATTTTTTCACGCCTACAAGTAATTTTGTTTTGATTTGTGAGTGCTACTGTTAGAAATGGAATCGATGTGGCTGATTTCAATTTTTATGCTATTTTGTCTTCGGATGTGTATGTCTTGTTTTCTGATCCAAATAACAAATTTAAGTCTATTTGTCTTGTGATTCATGAAACTCGCATATCTGCATGTTTCCAGAGTTATGTTTTGTTCTATTCTGTTTGGTGTTCATCAATTTGGGCTAATTTGTTCATTTCTTTTTCTTTTGCGTTTTCTGTATAAATTAGGGTTCATTGCATGCTTATTCATATTCCTTTTGCTACTTGTAGGTTACTGGCTACATGGGTGAGGAGCAACTCGGCAAAGCTTTGGAGGGATCCGATGTTGTCATCATTCCTGCTGGTGTTCCAAGAAAGCCGGGCATGACCCGTGATGATCTCTTCAACATTAATGCTGGCATTGTTAAATCACTTTGCACCGCAATTGCAAAGTACTGCCCCAACGTCTGTATCCACATCCCTCGTACTGAGATCCATTTTTTTTAAAAAAAAAGTTGTTATCTGGATTCATTTTGTAATCAAAATACGGTTTTGCAGGCACTTGTTAACATGATCAGTAACCCCGTCAACTCAACTGTCCCAATTGCTGCTGAGGTTTTCAAGAAAGCTGGTACTTATGATGAGAAGAAGTTGTTTGGTGTTACAACTCTCGATGTTGTCAGAGCTAAGACCTTCTATGCTGGGAAAGCAAATGTTCCAGTAGCCGGTATAATTCCATGTTATCTGTAATTTGCACTACAGTGATGAAAAGAAGTTTGCTAATTACTTTTGTGCACATTGGAGAAATGTCGAACGTTATTGCCTGACTATTGTAATACTGTTACAGAGGTTAATGTTCCTGTTGTTGGTGGCCATGCTGGCATTACCATCCTTCCCCTATTTTCTCAGGTACTTTTCCTTTGTTTAAATTCAGCTTTCTTTCTGTTTCAATTACTAGACATATAGTGGATTGCATCGGATGCTATGAATTAGAGGTATTGTTGATTTTAAACGGTATCTCTGATTGTCACAGGCTACCCCCAAAGCTAATTTGACAGATGATACTATTGTGGCTCTCACCAAGCGAACACAAGATGGAGGAACAGAAGTAGTGGAGGCAAAGGCAGGAAAGGGTTCTGCTACATTATCCATGGCGTAAGACTTTTCTCTTGCTGCTGGATTATTATTTATCAGAAGTTTATTTTCTCAACTTCATAGCTGGGGCTTTTGAGCTGTGTTATTGTCATGCTGTCATGACGTGAATATTACTTGGTGAATAATTCTTTTCTTTGAGTCTTAGCACTAGCATTAGAAGCTCATTTCTTTGCTTCTCCATAATTCTCAGCGGTTACATATTATCAAACCATCCTTTGGTCCGTTGAATTTGGTTGTGGAAGTTGACCAGTTTATCTTTCCTCAGTCTGTTCTTGTTTTCCTTGCCATGTCAGTTATATGATTATATCTTTTACGTTTTACTGTCTTTGGCAGGTATGCTGGAGCACTTTTTGCCGATGCCTGTCTTAAGGGATTGAATGGGGTTCCAGATGTTGTGGAATGTTCGTTTGTGCAATCAACCGTCACCGAACTTCCATTCTTTGCTTCAAAGGTAATTATTGGTTACGTTCTTTTTTGGCTACTTTTTCCTTTGACAATATTGTTTGAGTAGAAACTTGCAACATCTGAAGCTGAACTGTTGGTGTTTCTTTATCATTGAAATCCTCCTGCAGCATGAATTGTGTTGTTCACTTCGATTTTCCTTTATTAACAGGTGAAGCTTGGAAAGAATGGAGTAGAGTCTGTTTTGGATTTGGGTCCTCTCTCAGACTTTGAGAAAGAAGGTTTGGAAAAGCTCATGCCCGAGCTCAAAGCTTCTATCGAGAAAGGAATCCAGTTTGCAAATGCAAATTAGAAGATGTTAGTATTATTTACAGTCGGGACAGGTATATCTGCTGCCCGCATTACCATAAAACTCGATCCATTTTTGCTTTTTCCAACCCAATTGTAACTGATGATGCTGCTTACGAGCAACCGGCTTTACTGTTTTTTGTTAGAGTAGATCATTCTCTCTCGTATAAATTTTATCAATAATTCCCCATGGCATGTTTTTGAGGGACTTGTGGTTGGTTAGCCTTGTATCTGTGATACTTCATTGCTTTGAACATTTTTTTTGGGTTGCCATACCAGCGATTCATTTGCAATTTGCCCCCTATTATATAATCATCACCAAAAAGTATCTCCGATTACTCCATACTTAAGTAGAGGGATGAATAGAACACAGTTACACAAATAATGTGTAGGGAGAGAAATGAATGGCTATGTATTTAATTGAATTCTGAAGGGGTTTATGGAGAATTGTGTTTATATTCGTAGTGGGTTGTATTTATTTGGACGATATGATATATTATAAAATAAGTTTTCACAATTCCAATTGGTACGGTAGGGCAAGCCGGCTATCTCTAAGAACACACAGTTAAGCATTTGTAAATGATGTATTTTGGGTAGTTTAATTTCGAGGTTTTGCTTGTCAAAGCCTTCGTTGTATTTTGTGGAGATGCCTTTTTCCTCGAGTGGTTACTTTGTTACATTGTTTCAAGGTTCAAATTCAAACAATTTTCATTCTCATACTCCCACCTATATAAAGAAAATGTTAAATTTCCCAAGGTCGAGTTCCATACACAACTTTCATTTCATGAGGAAGTGGATAATATATACAAATGTTATTTGCTAACATAAAATGTTACAAGGATTTGAAAAAGTTTGGGAACATGATCAATCCTAGAATGTGAAGGGGGAATTAATTGACTTATGCCTTATGCCATCTGGAGTTATTTTACAAAAATATGGAGTTACAAATTGTCAAAAGAGGAAATGAGGGAAATGACTATTTGATTAATTTGCAAAGGAAACCATGAATGAGATTGCTGAATCCATCATCTAAAATCATCAAACACTCTTTTGATCTCTTCCCTCTGAATCTGAATTTGCTTGGGAAGTGAGATTGTTCTTTAAGTCACCAAACTATTTCATCCTGTTTCAGAGAAAGGAGCTCATCAATTTCAGATTTCACACTTAGTTTCATCTATCATAAGAAAACACTTTGATTCGCAACATGACATGTTACTCTTTTGGTAAATTGAAAGCCTCCACTGAAAACTAGTGGCAAAACGACACTGCATTGGAAAGAAAAAACCCTTTAAACCTAGCCACTTAATTCAAGTATTACCCCTTGTAGAAATATAAATCTGTTAGATTGTTAGAAGAAGATGAAAATTGAAACCTCCAACTTTGCATCAGTGAGTTGGAATGGAAATTAGGAGTTGGGACAAGAACACTGTCATACGCATTTTAAGTCTCAACTTCTATGATTGTATGAGAGTGGATTTGAAACATTTACAAATGGCAGGGATAATATTATAGCTTTTGAAAGAACAAGGATACTTTATTTACAAAAAGGACAAAGTACCAAGGATATTTTTCTTTTTTTGTAATTTTGCGTACGAAAGAATGTTGGGTAAAGGTTTAGAGGTTCTTTGAGCAAAGCTACAAGAAAATTTATCATGATGAAAAAGGGAAGTGCAACGGAATAGTAAGGGCCATAAATAATGGAATTGGATATCACGGTACAATATCTTGGTTTAAATGCAAGCAAGGACACAACCATTAGGTTAGAGGCCTAGAAGGAAATATCTTCAAATAAAATGGCAAAAAGAACAAAATATATGATTGTTCATACAGGATTATTTCAGTAATGGGTTAGAAAAAGGGATCATGCATTGTAGATGCTGGAAGGTTATAGAATAAACTTGAGAAAGATGATGACGCCCCAGAAAATAACTACGAACTTTCTAGACATTTTCTTAGTTTGCAAGTCGTTAAATATTGGGAAAGAACAAAGAGTACCACAAAAATATCCCATATCTATCACACCAACCGGTAGCCAGTTTTAAGATTGTTGATTCAGCCAAAATCACATGTTAGAAAATATCTTTCATATGTGAAACTCCCAAGCCAACAAGAATACAAAGCAAGCAACTGGGTTCAGTACTAGACTTTGACTTCTTACCTTACCTTAGTCAATTCAACCTGAAGAAGACTGATTTTCATCCCCACATGTCGAGGAACTATCATTTTCAGAGTCTGTACAACAAAGAAGTAAATGGATGAAGTTTTAGAAAATAGTGCATAGATTATATAATCATTTAGCTTTACGAGTTACTGCTAAAGCCACAAATTTATACACATGCACAGAAAATTGGTAATTTGGAATGACCCTTAAAATTATACATTCTACAAAGCTTTCGACAACATGGTGCAGACAATAACCTAGTATCAAGTGGTTTATTGTTTTGCTATGCTTTCTTTTTGTTGTTTATTTATTCCTTTTCTATGTTATAAAAAATCTAGTTAATCTTAGAATGAAAAGAATTAAAGAAACAGTTACAAAAGATTTCAATAACTTCACCTGCATTGCCTCCTACAGGTTTTCCTCCTGCTTTAGCCACTGCAAGAAGATCCTGCATCATTACAATATATGTTTTACCCTGCTGACCTTTTATCGTAAGAAAGAAGTTGAAACTGAAACTAATTTAATGCAAGTCTTACAGTATCATTGGTCGAGTAGTGAGACAATTTTTCTCCAGATTGAAGATTGGCATCAGCTTTTCTCTTATTCTTGATCAAACTTTTTTTGTAATTTGCTACAAACCTCTCAAGTTCCCAGAGGGTTTCAGAATCAACACTGCCAATATCCAACTCAATTTCATCGTCGTTTTGGAACAGTCCCTGGTTTCTTTTCTTGATAATCTTGACAACATTATTCAATTTATCTGATGGTAAATCCTGAAGGTCAATGCTCAGTTTCTGTTTTTCTTCATAAGTCATATCTCTGATTTCGTGATTCTTTGCTTTTGGTTTCTTATCAGGAGGAGCAACATCTGTGGGGGGCTGTTTGGGATTGGAGGTAAGGAAATGCTTTGTTGTAGAATCCGATCTACTGAAAGTTCTCGATTCCACTGGACGAGTGGCAAGAGCTGGAGATTTCCTAGAGGTGGGTGTAGGTAAAACTGAGCCATCATCCACCTGAAATCCCTTACCAACATTTTGTTTACCTTCAATTGTCTTCCATTTCTCTTCGAATATATTAGACAACTGCTCAGCCATCATATGAACATCCTCCCCTTTTGGATTATATGTAATGGCATTGCTAAATGTTAGTCTCACATCCTCAGCAAACTCTCTTGGTGATTTGTACCAATTCTTATTCAGTCTCATCTTTATGGTACCTAAATCCATTGGCTTCGTTATGATCTTATGATAATCATGAAGCCCCAAACGCTTTGCATCAACAGGCACATTAAATACCCAACCAAATTTATGTTTCATCAATCTTTCCAGCAAATTACTACAGCTTTTAAGCACTGGACCAATCTTACCTCCATTCAAATTACAGTCCGACATCGGAAGCTCCTTTGTAGAAGCATATTTTGAATTTTTATGCTTGCTCACCTCTTTCTCTGCAAACTCTCCAAAGTTTTCTGCCACTGAAGCACATCGAACAAGCCTCGATGCAGGCACATCTGCAGAACCCACCTCGGAATTAACCTTCATTGTACTAACAGTACCCACCCTCTCTACCAAATTATTAGCTGAAAACTGTGATTGACTATGTCCAACATCACCACCATAACCACTAAGCTGCAGCTCCTGAGTTTCAAACTTCTTCACGAGGCTCCTAACCTGATCGAGCTCACCCTTCAGCTTCGTTGTAAGTTCTTTAATCCCAAACCTCGATCTTGAATTCAAATTAATCCTAACTCGGTTCTCAAACCTCGTATATACTGGCACTTCCTCGGCATTAACCGGTTCACTGCAGTGATTTTGACCCGAATAAAACCTAGACGTGACCAAAGCATCGATCGGGTTATGAGAAGGAGAAGACGGATTAGCACCGCCATTGGTGGCCGCGACAGTGGGAGTCTGAAGGGAATTACGAGCTACGCGTTTAGCAATTTTACTCTGTTTCTGTTGCTTTCCGGCATTAAACTTGTCATTATCCCTCTTTCTGGGATTCCCTCCCGCATCACCATCACCTTGCAGCACTGAAGCCATTCATGTAATCTGCCACGATGATAAAACCCTAGATTTTCGAGAATGTCAAAAAGAGAAGAAAATCGAATGGAACTAGAACTAGGGGTATAGAAAAATCCATAAAAATCACGATTGCTTACAAGTTCAAAGCAGGATCGATGCAGCTGGAGGATGTTGAATCGAAAACCAAACAATAGAAAAAACTAGGGTTTATGGTTGACGATCATAGTGGAAAAAAAACAAAAAATAAAAATAAAACCAAATTGGGGGTTCGTTGGAATATGCAAAGAAATTCAAGAAATGGTAGAGTGAATTAAAGAAGAATTCAAAAAGTTGTTGAATGGATTGACGAAGCTCATCGTTTAGCTCCTTACTTCCTACTTCGGACTTCCATTGTTCACTGTGAAACGCAGAAGTGGTGGCCGAGACCGACTTACACGCGCGGAAGCCGCGAGTGGCCTTCTTACTATGTCTTTCTTTATGTTTTTTCTTCCTTTTTTTATGATAAAATAAATACAAAATTTATTTCTAAATTGTGAATGTTAAATTTAGATTATTTTTTTTTAATAAACTTTAAATTTCCAATATCTTAGTTTGTTCCCATATCTTCTAAAAAAAATTATGTCTTTCAAAAAAAATATAACAAAACAATAAAATATTTACGATTTGAGGAAAGAAAAAGATTATGGAAGAAAGAATTATGATAATCCTTAAATTATGAAAAGTAAAGATTTTGATAATCTTTATTTGTGAGAAAAATTACGAGGGAATTATGATAATTCTTGTTTGACGATCGGAAAGAATGATGAAAATTATTTATTTTTTCTTTTAAATTCACATCCTAAAATTTTAAAGGCAATTCTCCAACCTAAATTATCTTATTTTATTAAGATTTAAAAAAAAATTGGATGTGTTGTCTGTTGGAGTTTAGTGAGAAGAGATGAAGATTTTATGGAAAGAAAAAAAGAAGAAAGGGAAAGAAATAATAATTATAATATAATAATAATGATAATATATTATTATAATATTAAACCCTCCATCGTTTTGCATGCACCCTTCTTCCTCATTCTCCCTCACTCTTCCTTTTCCTCGTGCCCTAGCGTCAACCACCGTGTCTCTTCAGTCACCCGTCGTTAGCTAAGTCGCCACGTTCTTCATCTGATATGTTGTGACTACATCCATAAGTTGTGACTACATCTATAAGATGCATGTTCTGATTTTCATACATAACCAGGCCGATTAAAAATCTTAATGTGATTGCATCCACCACCGAAGAATATGTCTCCTTATAGTCAATATCATTATCAAGAGATCATATAAATATCATTCATTATCAAGAGATCATATAAATATCATTCATTATCAAGAGATCATATAAATATCATTATCAAGAGATCATATAAATATGATTTTCAAGAGATCCATATAAATATGTTATGACTACATCCGTAAGATGCATGTCCAAATTTTCATACATAGCCAAACCGATTAAAAATCTGAACGTGATTATATTCTAAGCCTCCTTTGAGAACCGATCTTAATACATTGTGGTGGAGATATTGGAACATATACTGCACATAAAAAATTATCAAATGAGAAATATTTGGCTCATGGGCCATATGCTAGTTGTAATGGTGAGTACTTGTAATACGTTGCTGACTTAATACACACAAGTGACATAACATGCAGAGTAACATGTCCCCTTACAGATGTAGAGAGTTTAGCTCTCATAAGCAAAGGTTTAAGAATTAATTGCAAATGTTTTATAAATGATTTTGCTAAACCATTTTGTGTATGAACACGGACTATAGGATGTTCAACACTTATCCTTGTAGACATACAATAATTATCAAATGTTTGGGATGTAAATTCACCAGTATTATCAAGTCGATTTTTCTTAAATATATATATAATAAGGAAACTATGCATAACTTAATTATTTGAGCAAGTAATTTTACAAATGCAAGATTTTGACTTGATAATAAACACACATGTAACTATATGTTGGATGCTTCTATTAATACCATAAAATACATAAATGGTTCACTTGATGGGTTAATCAGTTTACAAATATTACCATAAATTCGTTCAAAAAATGTAGGTGATTTGATTCCCACTTTAGCTGGTGATGGTTTAATTATTAATTTTCCTTAAGAGCAAGCATCACATGATAATTCATTAGTTTGAATAATCTTCTGGTTTTTCAATAGATGTCCATGTAAATTTTTAATAATTTTTCTCATGATTATGAATCCTAGATAACTCAATCGATTATGCCAAATTGCAAATATGTTTAGATTCATAAACTTCAGGTTAATTGTTGCATATGTTCCAATTTGAGACAGTAGATTTAATATAAAGATAGTCTATTTCATTCTTTCTACCCGTCTCAATATGATAATCATTGTAACATATATCTTTAAAACTCAATAGATTTCTTTTTGATTGAGTAGAGTACAACACATTATCAATTATGAATCTTGTTCCTTTAGGCAAAATAATATTTGCTTTTCCAAATCCTTCAATCAAATTTGTCGAACTTGATATTGTATAGACTTTTACTTCAGCATTGTTAGTTTGAAAAAATATTTTTTATTTGTAAGTATTGTGTGTGGTTGCACTGTCTACCAGACATAGATCCATTTGTTGATCCACCAATTGTGTCGATTTTGTAAAACTATTCGCTTCAAGTCGAGATTCCTTATTTTTCATTAACAACTTGTTATATGAGACGAGTTCAGAATATGAAAATGTTTTAGTAAATGTTTCTCCCAATTTTTGTGTGTCTTTACAAATCCACCAAAGCCCTCTATTTAAATGAGTTAATTGCTGGAGTGGGGATTTGAACCCAAAACCTCTTGTCTACAAGAACATACAGGTGTCTGTTGAGCTAAACTCATGTTGACGACATCTATATCTATTAATATTATTTATAAGACATGTGGCTATGACCACTAAGCATATGTTATATTATTCAAATGGGTTAGTTTACACCAACTTTTATGTTGCTTTTTGTTATATTTAATTTGCCAACAAGTGAAAATTGAATACTTATAGAGATGTGAAAATGTAGGATTTTTTAAAAAATTTAACAAACAAACAAAATATTTACAATGTATAGAACAATTTTGAAAACGAAAAAAGCTTACTAACCCACAATGTAAAATACCAAAATTACCTTTTGAGACACAAATGGTAACGATAGATCAAGTGATATATATCTAGATCTCCTTATCTGTAAGCATCACATTACCTCTCTATTTAAGGCGAGCAAGCTCTCGGTATCTAAACAGCACATTTGTTCTCCTTTTGAGACACAGATGATTAAAGACAAAAACGCCATAATGGAGTTTGTTTTCAAACTCCCTTCTGTGCATGTTTAACAAGGTCCTTGTTACTTACTCTCTCGAGTAGTTGGCGGTGAGCGTTGGCCAAATGACTGAATTAAGCTCAGACTAAACACGATGAGTCTTATAATTAAAGATTCTTTATCAAGTGCATAATACACATTTAAACTATTTAAAACACTTTAACAAGATGAATAATAAAGAAACTGAGGAAAGACAATGGGTAAAACATACATTGTATAAATAATGCAGGCCTCTCGATCATAAAAATAAGAATATTCACACAACACATTATAAAGTACAAAAATGGATAGTAAAGAAATGTGTCGAGCCGTAGAATGCATTGACGTGCATTCCTCGGCTCTTTTACAAGTTAGGAAAATTGTGGGTAAGCTTCTCTCTCCTATCTCTCTTATCTCTCTCTAAGCTTTCACTCAAATGTTGACCTGAGAAGAGGTGGAGGAAGAAATATTACTACAAATGGTGAAGGACTCTGAAACCCGTACTTCCACTAACCTCTTTAAGGGATGACCTCCTCTATACTTGTTAATGGTGGAGGTGGAAGTACGTATAGGCATAATTAGGCAATAAATTAATTACCTTATGCTGCACATCCGTCCTTCCTATGATTCGTCCTTCCTATGTTGCACATTTGTCCTTGCCTACAAATGTCAATGCAGAAATTAATCGTTTCTTGTCACATCAGCTCCAACATTACATCAATGCTATAATGAATCATCTCGCGTAATAGTGTGCTAGCATCTCGACTTACGACTCGTCTGACAACTTTTTATCGTTGAGTTCTTACATGAGTTCTTTTTGCGATTCATTTCATTTCTTCTTTTTCGTCATCCTGCATGTAAAAATACTTGAAAGTATAGTTAATCAGGCGTAATGACTTAGGTAAAGTGCATTCTCTTGATACTATAAATTTGCACTAAAAGCTACATGTTTTGGTGTTTTCTCTCGCATTTTGACTCCATCTATTGACCTAAAAAGCCACAATAACTTGTATTTCTACGAATTATCACATATAGTAGTCTATCTTGTCATTAATTTTTTTTAAAATTAATCATTGAACAAATGTTATTATGATCAAATGTGGGTCGTTTTAACATGGAAGTCTCATTTTAAAGTAAAACTTGACCACTACTTGGATAGTAAATAGCAATTGTGAGTAGCATCTCAATAAACAACCTTCAATCTCAAATTTTAATTTAGAAATTAGATAACAAAGCAAATTTAGAGTTGTTCATAGTACACTTCAAAAAAAAATTAAAAACCAATGAGTTTGAATTCCTACCTTTTGTTCCAAAACTATACTAAAAGAGAGAGAGAAAATGCATAAATAAAAGTGATAGATAAAAGTAAACAAATTAAACATGCAGTGTGGGCCTTCAATGGGCTGGACTGAATTAAAATTGGCCCACTTAATCTTGAACCCATAATAGCCTAAGGCCCGGTCTAGAGGAAGTATATTACTTTAATTTAATAATTTTAGTAAAACACAAAAAAAAAAAAAAAAATTAAAGGCATTAAAAAAATCAATTTCAAATGTATACCCCACCTATTACCTTTTTTTAGGGGAAAAAAGAAGAAAGAAAAATGAAAAAATGTGATATTGATAGTTTAAAGTCTTTGAGAAGAGTCTTTTTCCTTAAGACTTACAAATAAGAAGTTGGAGTGGTGGATTTTTCAAGGTTAGAAAATGTAGTGTGTATGTATTATACACACACTTTTTTCTTATTATTAAGAAAAAGTGATAGATATTAATGGAAATTTGTCCATATAGTATACTCCACTTTACAATATATATATACATATACATATATAATACATGCAAGGATGTTGATTTTTCTTTTGATTTATAGCCCACCAGCTTTGTCCTTTAATAAATATTCACAATTACACCCAATCCCTACGTCTCACGTAAAAAGTTAATAGATTTTAACCATCCACATATGTGGTAAAATGTATGATAATATTTCTTTTCTTAGTGAGTTGTCGAATCTTAGAAATGTCGGTTAAGATAGGGATAGTGATAGCAAAAATAATTTACGATGAGATATTTTTTCTTTCTAAAATTAAATTATTGAAATGAGTTTGAAAGGTAACGTATCGAGGAGAAAGGAAAAGAAATATGAAAATGGTAGGAAAAAAAGGTGAAGGAATTGAGGGGTTTTTAATTATTTTAGAGATAGAAGTGTAAAAGGACATTTGATTATGTGTCAAAGTCCCACATTGAAAGCAACATATACCACTATAGTGATAGTACTCTTCACATGCCCCTTTTTACCACATATCCTTTAATTACTATATATCTTTCACTTTAAATGTAATAAATCACAAAATTCATTGGCTTAATTTCCCCCTATAATTATCGTACTTAGATGTACAAAAATGTTCAACTCTTTGTTTCTAGTTGTAATACACTTATACAAATTCTATATTCATTTTAAATGGTAAAGTTTCCAATACTATGTTTTATGCATAGAATTTTTCATTGAATTATGTTCAATTAAAATGATTCTTTTGTCGAAACTTGCCTATAATTGTATAATACAACCTTTAACGACCTTATAAGTTGTTGAATATCAAAGTTTATTAATATTTCCTTGGAAAAACATGCTACTAATTATTTCATTTTTGCTTAAGAAAGTGTATTTTTTAATAGTTATTGATCTTTTTTTTTAAAAAAAAAAAAGAGAATAAAAACACTTTAAAAAATTGAATCAAATAAAATTTATTTACTAAACAATCTTTTTTTTAAAAAAAAAAACATATAAATGGAAGAAGATGAATTAGGATAGTAAAAGAAAGTGATAGAGGTAGAGAGAGAGAGAAACCCTAAAATAAAACATATTGACTACACCTTTCATAAGCATAGAGTTATAGGAGAGAAGGCCATCTTTCGAGAATTTGTTTTTTAGTGATAATTGTGTTTGGGAAAATGACACTCTCTTCAATTTTTCTTTTCAAAATCACATCAAAACCCAACAATTTTATCACTTTTTTCCAAACATTTTTGTACATGATGGATACCCCTTTACTTTTATATATATATATATATATTTACAAGCATTATTGTTGATGAACTTCACCTTCATCGCGATAACGATATTTCCTTTCTTCCTTTGTTATCTAAATTATTATTATTATTTTTTATGATTCATTTTTAAAGCAATTTTTCTTTTTAATTTAAAATAAAATACATTTTAATTCCCAATTTTTTAGACTATAGTTTCTATTTTATCTTTTAACTTTTATTTGGAGTTATTTTTGGTTATTATCATTTTTATTTGGATGGCAAACTTTAGTTCGTTTATAATAGTTAAAAAATAGTAAACACCGAATCAAACACGGAAAAAAGAGGATGTGTAGAAGTAGTTAACAAACAATTCCCTTAACTAGTCTACTATTCACTTTTGAGTTTTGTTCGATGTCATTTTTCTGTTTCAATATTTCTACTTTTAGGGGCGTTGGGCGCAAAGTGGGTTATAATAGTCTTGAGGTGTAGAGTATTTTGGGTTATTTTATTTTGTGTTTGGAGTGCGGAGCATTAGAGTGTATGTTATTATAATGCAAATTATTATATTTTGTGGATTATTATAGTCTAGTGTTTCACTGTTCTTTTTTGCCATACATATATATGATACATGAAATATATATTTTTCTTAAATTGATTTTATTAAGTTTTGTTAATTACGATGCTCGTTTAATAAATTTGGATTTAATCTCTATAAAATAATTTTCTCATTTGTTTAGGTAATTGTGTTTGAAATTATGTTACACATACATCCCTACAAATTGGCTACGGAGTTATTTACGTAAGAAAAGATATAGAAAATTGTTGATATGTTCTTAGTGATCAAATTTAAATATATTAAGTTAGATAACATCCGCACATAAGTGGGTAGAATACAAAGGTAGATAAAAAGTTCATAAAGTTAAATGAAAAGTAAAGTCACACAACCACCTACAAAAAAAAAAAAAAAAAATATCGACAACTGGTCAAATATTATTTTCCAACAGAATGGTGCAATACTCCAATTTCATGTATGTGGATATCAATATGAATCTGTTTATGTCATCCACAATGCGGAATATGATTCGCATAAGCTTTACCCTCTCTCTTGGCTACTTAGTTCAAGGACATCTTGTTTCACGACTTTCATACTTAGTTTGACCTCCATTGCACGCTTTTCTTTTGGCGAATCTGTAATTGCCTTTAACTGATCATTTACCAATTCCTTTGCATTTTGAATGACCTCTACGATTTCATAACGTTGGCCACCTCATTTCCTCTTGCTTCCACTCGAAGCATTTCTTCCTTCACTTGATCGACCTAGTCGTGTTCCCAACATCTCATCTGGTGACATATCCACTCCTTGACTATCACTATGGGGAACACCATCAAAATTGTTTGGCACATTAAACCCTACAACAGCAAAGATCTCTTATCGTGCTCTCGTAGCCCGATCTTTCCCGAAGATATATAATAGATCATCATAGTATCGAAATGTAACAACCCAACTTTTCTATCTAAGCTGAGATTCTTACTTTAACATGAAGACACTTTGTTTAAACATAAAATTTCGTAAAAGCGGTTAAAAGTCGAATAGACATCAAGAAATTTTATTCAGACCCTATTTCAAACAAAATAAATGTTCAAAATAAAAACAGTAAAAGACATTAAGCGGAAGCATTTTGAAAGGGAGTTCCTATATGGTAATCATGAGTCTTTCTTGTCCCTCGCAGGTCTACCTCCCGTGTTACCTTAACGTGAAAAGTTAACCATGAAAAGGGTGAGTATAAAAGTACACCCAGTAAGTGACCCATTACTGGTCTGTAACCCGTTAGGGGTAAAATTGTTAACTACCTATTGGAAGGTACCCTACATCATAACAGTCTAATGCTCCAGAAGGATACACATATCAATCTAGTGATCCCGACGAATACACATATTAGTCTAGTACTCCCGAGGGAAACACATATTAGTCTAATGCTCTTATGCTCTTGAAGGATGCACAATAAGTGGTGATCTCGTAGGACACCTGCAAACTACCCATAGATAAAGCTAACAATTTCCCCTCAGTCCATTCTAACAATTCAAACCGTCCAATCAAGAAAATACAATCCAACCTATCGTCAACTAAATACAATCCAACCTATCGTCAACTTTTTAGTTCAACACATAATCAGTTAAATTATCCATACTAGTACATAATCAATCATTAGTGTAGCAATTCCTCAAAATAATCAAACTCATGCATAACCGTCAACCACCTCAGTTTAATCAATCTAGCCAACAGTAAATCATCAATACATTCTATTTGATATAAGTCTTTTCAATCAATGTATTGCAACTTTGACATAGAGTTTAGTAATAGAGATCCCTTACCTTAAGTCTATTAAGTTTCTTGATCGAACTAAAGTCCAACGAAACAAATCTAAACACAAAGATGAAAAACTTAACACACTTTCTCCAACAATAATATCCATTTAATTCACCTGAATTTGAATTTCACAACTTACCTAAGTCAAATGGGAAATTGAACCCAACCCAAACCTATTAGAAAATCAAGGTTTTGATCGATATCCTCCTATAGTACCTTCAAGAAACAATATCAACCAACTAATTAATCCAACATTACACCTCAACCTAATTACACAACGGAATCATAAAACCCACGATTTTATTTTTACCAAACAAAAAACCCAATGGTTCACAGCAAGGCAGAGGCAACATCGCACAAAACGAACTAACAACGGCAAGCAAAACAGAGAAGGACGTTTGGATGAATGACCGATCGACACGAAACTCAGCTGCAACAACTGAAGCTCAGCGAACGGAAACAAACCGCTTGGTTCAGATCCGAACAACGCGATGCGGTGGCAGCGACTTGACGGGGCAACGAGCGTCTCAGCTAATGGATACACGACGGCTTGAGACAGATGGCAGAGATCAGTAGCGGTCGGCGACTGCGCTTCACGAATGGAGAGCAGACGCGAAGGAAACTGAATGCTTCGACTGGGTTTTAGCTTCAACAGAAGACAAAGACGGTCGACAATGAGGGTTATCGGAGACGCAACGGTGCGAGAGTGACTGGTTGACGTCGGCTGCAGGTGGAAGACGGTTGTGGAAGGCGGGCAACGACTGAATCACACCAAGGGGAAGGAGAAGCTGAAAGGGAGTGAGGGCATGCAAAACGAAAAGGGTTTGTTTTTATAAAAAAAATATATATTAATAATAATAATAATAATATATTATTATTATTATTATAAATATATTATTATATTATAATCATTATTACTTTTCCATTTTCCTTTTTCCCTTTTTTTAATTCTTTTCCATCAAATTAAATCTTTTTCTCGTCAATTTTGAATAAAATAACATCCAAAATCCTTAAGATCTTAATAAAATTTGAAATTAAGTTGAGGAAAATGCCTCAATAATTATGTTTAATTTATTGAGCGTTTATCTTAAAAATTATTTGATTTCGTAGATATTAGAATTAATTAGATATTTGTTGGATGAATATTTAATTAATTAGAGGATTTGAATTCGTAGTGATCGTTGAGAATTTGATTTAATTTTATGTTATGAGATTTAAGTAAAGTTGTGGAAATTATTTGGTTTTATGGAAAATGAAATTTATTTAATAATTTAGATGTTGTTTAATTAAATTGAAGGGTGGAAATTTTTATTATAAAATTGATAATTATATGTATATGTGGTTATATATATAATTATTATGAAAAATGGTAAAGTTAATTCAATTTGTGAAAAAATAATTACTGGGGAAGATAATTAATAATTTGGATAGAGGATATTTGTTTAGAAAGAAAAAGAAAATAAATATATTTTAGAAAAATATAATTATTCGTAAAAGTATATATATTTTTGGTGACAGAATAAAGTTGTATGGGTTTGATGGATTGAATGAAGAGAGAGAAGATTTGATTTTTGAAAAATATAACTATTTTTAGAATATAAAAGTTGATTTAATGGAAGATTTTATTGAGAAAAGATAATGAGAATAAAAATATATGTTTGTATTGGTATCATATAATAATAATAAGAAGAATTACTCTCATCTAAATCGTCAATAATTTCATTGTTAGTCATTTCTCTATTGATAAGATTGTTTAGAAGACAACAAGTCATCATAGTTTGACATTGGATTTGGACTGGGTAGTATGACTTTTCTCTTAGATTTACTCATCAACCCTTTAACAATCTGAACGCTCTTTCAATGACATTTCGTGTAGAAGAATGTTTCATGTTGAAGAACTCTCATGTTGTTGTTGGTGCATTACCTCCTCCACGCCACTATGAAAGATGATATATTTCTCCTCTATATGAGGCCAAGAAACCTATAACGTTTTGGTATCCAGCATCAAATAGGTAGTAATATTCTGTTCATAACTCGGTTATTTCAAATCTCATCATATGAATATAAACAATATGTAGAGAAAATATGTCTAGCTATTTACCCTCTAGAACCTTTAGTTCGTTAGGTCTTGATATTGCATCTCTAAGAATTCAGAAATTGGCTATCGATCCATTCCACTCAACTAAAACAAATATAAAATCGTCTTTCGTATTGCAAACGCCTAGTGCATTTGTCGCAAGTTCATCCTTTTGTGTCTGATACCATGAACGATTAGTTGCACTGACATTTACCTTATGTGCCATCTAACGAACCTAGACAATTCTACGATATTGTAAAATTATAATTATTCATACACATATGTAGACACATGCAACTAACATCCATACAATTGGTACTTACCTCAAACCATTGCTATGTACATTAGTTTAGTACTGACTGAGGTTTTTTCAACAACTCATCGTGCAAGCGTTAAACCGCTAACAAGAGGCAATGTTGAAAGGTCTAGAAATAATCTCACCATACCGTATGAATTCTATTTGAATCATTTGATTCTTCACGTCATGCACTAATATATGCAGAAACATGACAACCATCTCCTCAACATCTATAACTTTTGTTCCGACTAATGCAATAGTCATCCTAAGTAAATGGCATAGAATGGAAAAACATCTTCTATAAATTCTTGTATTTTGACAACAACATAGGTCGAACTCATGGATTAGTCGAAAGTACACTAATTGTCTAATACGATGTCTAGTAGAAATGATGTATGTTCTATCATTTTGTGATCATTAAGTAATAACTCTAATGTCATAAGTAACTGACGTTGTAAATACTATAAGTTAGTATCATGACTAACTTTTGTGGATCCATTACGTGATGAGTACTGATGACCTATTCATGAAAGGTACATCGCAAAACGATATACAAATAAACTTGATTGTTGTTACTGAATAGTTCTATTTTTTTTCCGTCATTCATGATAAATCTTCTTTAGGAGCAAGTTTAATTAATAATTGTTGATTTTAGTTAAGAATTGAACTTCTATGGTTAGATTTATTTTAAATATAATAATATTATTAATGTGACTCATGTGCATTATATGTCATTTTATCTCTTTGTGACTTATTATTTTATTAGACTCGTTAGGTAAAAAGATAATGTTCTAATTAAACAATATGATTGGTGGTATCTACAAAAAAGAATCTAAGGGATTGGTCCTCTCACTTCCTCATTCAAGTAGTTCACACTTCTCCATCAAAAAAATTAATTAAGTTAAAGAGAGGTGAAACGAGAGAAATATTTAAAAGACCGAAAATTAATTAAGTTAAGAGAGTTCAAATGAGAGAAACACAATCCTTCAAAAGACTATTCATGGATCAAGATGTGTGATTATCTAACTAAAATTTAATTTGTAAAAATGACGTAGTTAAAAAATGTTTACATTTATTGTTTTATGGAATATCGTGATTTTATTGTATAATCATCAAAAATAAAACTTTCATCTACTCCCACCAAATATTATTTTGAAAGAATTGAATTAAAAACATAATAAGAAGAATTAAAAAAGAAAGAGTCTTTTCTTTTTCATTTCTTTTTTAGGAAAATAAGATTGAAATCTAAATTTTGGTAAGATATGGAAATAATAAAAAGATGGATGATAACAATGATGAAAGCCAATTTTGATTCTAATTCTATTAATCATATTGTTATGAAATTCGTCTCAATATATTTAATCGCCGAAAGTAGCTCATAATCCTTTTGTTTAAAAAGTAAGTAATCATAAAATGAATGAATATTGTGAAAGTTAATTTAATTAGAACAAATATAAGATAACAAAAACACAGTTGAGCAATAATTAAGGGAACATAAAAAGTCATTAATATTGTGGAAGGTATACAATAGGCACTCTTTGGTAGAATGATCCATTATGTCATTTTATTATCATATCATTGATAAACGATTAGATTATTAAAGAAATTCCTCCAACTTTATATGTTTGTTTAAAAAATACCTTGATTCTTCTAAAAGTTTGTAATAAACTTTTATGAACTATCATTTCGTTTGGTTGGAGTATAATTTCCTATCACTTTTAAAAAAGTAGAAATATTTTTAAAAATAATTTAGCTTTTAACAATTTGGAGTGTATTTTATAAGTCAAAAGTTGTGGATTATTTTAGAAGGGATTTTGGATGGTGGAACCCTACTCCTACTTGTTCAAGTTTGAACTCCATGTTCCAAGTTAAATATCTCCCAACTTGATAAAGTCTAAAATTTGTCAATTGTACTATGTGAATTATAGAGGGGGCAATACCATGATTACAAGGATACTAAAACATACAATTTTTTTGGGGTCAAACTAATGTTATTGTGCTGCATTTTCTAACTTCATTAATATGACTATTAATTGCTGTTTAATTCAATTTCACAAATCACATAAATATGCACACATAAAAAAACCTAATGTAGCTCTAATTTGTGACCTACTTCTTATGAGTCTTAAAAGATTAATTAATAGTGTGACAGCAAAAAATTTCAAAAAATGTAAAAAATTATTGTGTACATCCTCGACTAACAAATTATTGCTCCCAAGCAACTTGAGAAGATGTCAGAAAAAACGATTAATCAATGAGTTGTAAAATAAAACAGAAAACTAGAAGGAAGGAAGGAAGGAAGGAAGGAAGGCATACCAATTCTATTTGATAGGAAGTCCATCTGTACATTAGAAGAAAAGTAAGACAACAGTAAATATAAGGTTTAAAGAGAAAAAAATGGTCCAGCCTTGGAGGTTTGAAATTTGTTCAATTATTGGAACTTATAAAGAGTGAATTAAAATAAAAATAGAAAGAAAAGATGAAAAGAAAAACCCTTAGTGCAAAAAAATTGGAATTTGGAAGTAACATACCAAGGAATGAACAATTTACAATGATGGGATGAACTTAAATGAAGATTTAGTTCAAATGGGACTATAATACATGGGTAAAGAAACAGGTTGATATTGACAACAAATTACCAAAAAACAGAACCAGTAGAGCATAGAAGTATGTAACAGTTGTCTAAAGGAAGTACTCTAAAACAGTAGAGCATTGTAGAAGTGTATAAAAATTGCCTAAAGGAAGTACAGAAAACAGTGGAGCATATAGAAGAAGTATATAACAGTTGCCTAAAGGAAGTACAGAAAACACTAATCCCAAAAAGAAATGATATGACAGTCAAAGATGGAGTAGTAAAGATCCTATACAGAGATAAGGGATATGGCAATGGTAGAAACCAAAGACAATACAAATGAGAAGAGGCCAATGCCTAACAATGGTAGAATAAGTAATAACTACATTGGGGTTACAGATCATGAGCAAAAAAATCAGAGAGCAAGTATCAACATCAACCGAATGGACTGAAAAAAGATATTATGTCATTTTGGGGTTTCTATTGGAGAGGCAAGAGGGAAGTATGAGCGGAGAAGGGACTAGAACAAGGGAAAAAATGACAAAACCCTAAAGCCCAAAGAAATTGAACATGCAAGAGGGTGAAGGGAGTACGAAACTGTGGGACAATGAGGGAGAGGGAGACAAAGAGTTTTGGAGAAGGGAGACGGCACAGAAAGGAGTAGGTGAGGGAGATAGGAGGGATTCGGAGAAGGGAAAACGAGAGGAGAGGGAAGGATAATAGCTTGGGAGAATGGGAGTAGTGAACATTGCGAGGAGGGAGAGAGTGGACATAAACAGTGCAAGGGGGATTTGGGAGAGGAGTGATAAGTGGTGGGGATTAGGTCCAATTAGGGTTATTCGTGAGTCAAACCTAATATGGAGGCCATATAAACCCTTATGGTGCCTTTGGAAGAGAGAATGAGTTAGAGAGAAAAATGATTATGATAATCTTAGTGTTATCATAATATGTGTTTGGGATTAGGGTTATTATTGTTAGTGTTATGATAATATGTGTTTGGGAGAAGAAATATGAATAATAATGTTATGATAATATGATAATATCGTAGTATTACGATAAAATGAAGTAGAAAAATTTGTAGGGTTATGAAAAGGTGAAGTAGGAAAATTTGTAGGGTTATGAAAAAGTGAAGTAGAGAAATTTGTAGGGTTATGAAAAGATGAAGTAGGATAGTTTGTAGGATTATTTAACCCTAATCCTAAAAAATGAAAACCATTCGCCCAAACAAGGTTTAGGCCATAATCATTTTCCTAATCTCCTAAAACCTCACCCCAAACACACCCTTAGTATTCATTTTTCAATAAAAACTCATTTTCAATATTAATATTTATGTTTATTAGTAGATTAAAAATAATTATAAAGTGAAAATTTAAAATTAATTTTAATAGTGATGAAAACATAGTGAAATTTAATTAATTATGGTTATTGACACAAAAGAGAGAGTATTTAGTGAAAACAATCGGTTTTGAAGTAGACTAAATTGAAATCAAACTCAAAATTTGATAATTAAAAGTCTAATATCATCAAAACTAATTTTCTTTTAACCATTTTCTTAAAAAAAAAAAGACATATAATAATATTTGATTCTCTTAATGTTTGGTTGTTCATGCATACTATATCAATCTCTAATCACTATTTCCATATAGAATTATTCTCTGATTATTTTGACATTCGTATACATTTAATTAATTTTTATTTTAAAAATTAACATGCAAAACTTGAAAAAAGAATTATATTTAAACATATTCATTCATTGAAGCAGTTGAAAGAAGAAAAGTACTTCTCGTAGGATTTAACAAAGCCACCTAACTATAGTTTTTTTAACACAAAACTTCAAAATCATTAACTTTTGACTTGAAAGTTTGTTATGAATATTGTTGGAATGGAAAAAGATTATTATTAGAAGTACTTTTGCAGTCCAATATCATATTAGATGGGAAGTAGTACATTTGGTTAAAGGGGTGCATGCAAATATACTCAACCAAATTTGGAGATGTAAACCATAAGGAGTGCAGTGGATGAGAACATTTAGGAGGGACATGAAATGTACAATTGTTGAACACAAAATTATAATTTGAAAAGGGTGTGTAGTACCCAAAATAATTTAACAAATAATGGAGAGGTATTATAAATGATTAAAGGTGAGGGATAATGAAGATATAAAAGAAAAGTATTTATTTTTGGCCTTTTTGGAAGGGGTCCCTACTAATCTTCTTGGATCATGAGCTACCCATCACCCTACAAGAGCTGCTGCATATGTGGTACATTTATAATTTTAAACAAAAAATAAAAGATAAGTTTTCTTTCTTTTACAAATATTTGTTTGTTAATTAAATTCAATTTAATTGTCATTTTTAACCTAATTATTTTTACTTGAAAGGAAAAATAAAAGTAAAAAAAAAAACTCTAGGGGAAAAAACAAACGTAATTTCATAAAACTAAAATAACAAATTATTATATTCGTTTATAGTAGATTAATTTTAAAATTCATTGGATAAAAAATTGAGTGACAAAAAATAGGATATTTATTTACCAACCCTTAACAATTTCCTACATATTTTGACATTTAACTTTTCAACATTACATAAAAGAAAGTATATTCCTTTCCATTAACTTATAGCTATTAATTTTATAATAATTAAGAAAATTTTTAAAATGAAAAAATTGACAAAAGAAAGAAATATTCATCAATAAACAAAATACTTGTTTAGGTTTATAATATATGAAAACAAAGAAGTTTATTTTTATCTTTTTTTCCATTTAATAATATAATATGTATTTAAAAAGGGCATATGAGAAATTTGAAAATGAATAATTAGGAATTATAAGTACGGTACATAATAAATAATATGTGGGCAAAAAAAATAATGATAAGAAAATGCAATAAGAGCAATAGGCATATCATAGTATTGAATTTAAATGAGGACCCTCTCCACTTAGATTCAATAAAACCACTAAGTGAAACCCCTCTCTATATATATTGATTTGCATGAACCAAACCCCAACATGGCAATAACACAAACCAAGAAGAAAAACTATATAAGCATATAGTAATTGAAAAGATCAAGAAGAAGAAGAAGAAAAAAAGATAGTATGTATGGGGTGTGAGTATGGTGATTTAAACATATTTTGGGTTTGGGTATTTGAAGAATAATGAACACGTTTAGCATATTCAACAATTGGTATCATTTATGAAGTGGTCGAACAATATCTGACCCTTGTTTTCAATTTTAGCCTTCATTTTTTATCTCTTACTTAAGTAGCATTTAATGTCTAAAATACAAAATTATTATTTCCTTTTTTTTTGTTCTATTTAAAACCCATAACTAATAATGTAATATTTTAAATTTTAAAAAAGAAAAAAAAACTATTACATCAATTTAAACTCGGTATTAATTCATTCTTTTAAGTATATTAATTTACACCTTTACTTTGTTTCATTTGAAAAAACTTTGGTTAGAATTTTAAATTATAAGTTTTACACTGTATTAATAAAATGAATTTTGGAATTGAATGTAAAACAATAAAATATTTTTTAATCTCTATATTTTAGGCTTTTAACTAGTTTTAGTTCTTAAACTCAAAACTCTCTAATTTTGTTCCTCTACATTATACAAATCTTAAATTTAGTTATTCAAAATTATCTCATTTCCAAATTAATTGACTAATAATAATAGGTTTTCGTGCAAGAAATTTATAAACGAAAGGTTAAATAGAGACTATATTTTCTTAAGAAAGCAAACAATAAAATTTTCTTCTTCTTTATTTTTTAAAAATAACAAATACTTCAACAAAAACGTCAAATTCAAGAGAAAAATAGAGAAAAGATTCATGTTAATAACATTAAAAAAAAAACCATCCATAAAACAAGAGACTCGTTTCTAAATCTTTTGGATTAGAAGAGATAGACAAAATAATCACGAAGAGAACTAACGAATGTTTCAATATATACGAAGATGAGAAGAAAACGGTACATTTTAAATTTTAACCTAGTCGAGGAGGATAAAAATAAAGATTGTGGAAAAGAAGATGAGGAAGGTAAAAAGGGTAGAGAAATGATTTGAATAAGGGAAAAAGAATTAGAAAGGATGGAAGGTGGAAATAGACATAAACAAAGAAGAAAGCAACAAAGGCATCTGACTCTTTTCTTTCTCATAAATTGATGACATTGGACACTTTTTTTTCTCAAACATATTTACTTTACCCCTTACCCTTTCTCTGACAATTTATTAATATCAATTTCCAACCCTACTTCTTTTCTCTCTCTCAAATTATTTCTATTATTATTCACAATATAGGATTAATTTAATTTCATAGATTAATAAATTATTTACTACAATTTATTCTATTTGATATTTATGATCTTAATTTTTAAAATTAGAAGGATATAACTATTAGAGTTTGTAGGACTATGATTAAATTTGAAGGTCTAATTAAAATATTTGTTTAAATTTAAGAGAATGATTTAGGGGAAAATATATAATGGAAGTGAGTTTTTTTTTTTTATTATTATTTAAAGAAATTGTTTTGATAACTCTATTTTCAAACCATCTTATCTAATACAAACCAAAGCATTAGATGCAAAATATTGATACTAACAAAATGTCAACTTTTGAAAAAGGCAAGGAAAATATCAACAAAATATTCATATCAATAAATATTGAAAGAAAAATGATGAAAGTTATTTAAAATAAATAAAAATCTTTTTAAAAAAGAAAAGTAAAAAAGAAAAGGAGAGAAATAGAAGAGATAAAGAGAGAGAGGAAAGGGACAAGACAATGCAAGGTCTCACCAAACAACTCAATCTTTGCTGCCACATCCAATCCTTACCCAAATACACTATTTATATATATATATATATTATATCAATACAACTCTCTTGTGCTTGTGGTATATTATTATTATTAAGAATAATAAAATTAATCAACATATATGCCAAATTAATTTCAATTATATGTATCAATATATGCACTTTTTTTTCCAAAAAAATAAAAAGAAGAGAAAGGGTACGTACTAGAAACTATTGAAATAACGTATATATATTTTGTTTAATTTATTAATAATTATCTAATTTTACCTTTTTATTTACTTCGATAGACAACAACGCATCAATAATGGAGTTGTAAAAGGAAGCAATAGTTGTGTATTTGATTTTTTAGGGGCCTACAAAAATGGGATGTAAGGTGGGCGTTCTAATTTGAAATATCAAGTCTCGAATAGATTCAATCTTAAAAGAAAGGTTAAGCAAAACCGAATAAGAACAAACAATAATAATAAAGAGTTAAAAAGAAAAAGAAAACTATGAAGTTTTCACCATTTCCATTGAAGATAAATGAGGAGAAAGTGAAAGTAAAATATAGGGAAGTTGAAAGAGGAGGGTAAAAATGAAAGACAATAAATATAGGGAGAAATTGATAAGGTGAAAAATGGGGTTTTGGGATTTTCCATCTTCTCTTCTCTTTGTTCTTGGAGCCTCAAATCTTGTGTTGGGTTGGGACAACGACAAGTAGTCCTTGGTAATACCAATGCCACAATGGATTTGCTAAGTTGTCAGCCGACATGTCGTACCCTATCATTTATACGTATTTTATTCAAATTTTACCATTCTCAATCTCTTTTTACCAAGGCCCAACGGGAACTACAATAATATGCAATAATATAAATAGATTTTGGATCCCAAATTCAATAACTCTCATTTTTATACTTCAAAATTAAAACTAACTACATACTATTCCAATTTTACATCATTTACAACTTTATAAAATGTGCTAATTGTAAACTTAAACGCTTCGTTTTATCAATTTTTGAAATTTACCCATGGTTTAAAAAGAGTACATGAAGTACGAGCAGTGTAGAATTAGAAAAATAAAAGGTTTGAACCTCGAACTTTTTGATCAAATTTTATATATGCACACATACATAACTCACCTACATCCCAATCCTACCTATATGAGATTACAAACCCCATAATTGATTTCTTGATTAGTAGTAACATAATTAATTTTAAAACTTTTTTTTCCCTAAAGTAGAAGGTGTGACCTACTTTGTTAACACCAAATTTATCCACATCATTGTGGTAAATGTGTAAATAATATTTTTTAAAAAAAGATTAAGGCCTAAATTATAAAGAAAAATATATAAATTTAATTAAACAAATTTTTTTTTTTTTTTGTTCTGAATGAAAATTTTGAGATAAATAAGAGGGAAAGAAAAGGCAGCAGGAGACATTTAAAGTATTGTTTAATTTTAGAAAAGTAAATACAAAAAATGTAAATTAGAGTAACATGAGTGAGTATCTATAAATGTTAATTATCCAATTATAGAGAAAGTAAATTGGGTATCATACAAAAGACAAAAAAAATTAAAAAGGTTTTCATTTATTGACTGTTGATTTGAAGTGTCCATTTCAAAGACAGTAAGATTTGGGGACTTGAAACGATGTGTACAACAAGAGAAATGGAACCTTGATTGTCCTTCCATATTTGGAAACTTCATCCACCCAATCTTTTTTTTTTTAATTTTTGGTTAAAATACACATCTCAGTAATCTTTATGGACTTTCAATAATTATAATTAAATGTATATCAACGTTTTAAAAGAACAATCCACCAATCTTCAAGAAAATGTATTTTGGTCTAATAGAAACAATTTTTTTTAAAGAAAAGACTTTTAGTAAAAGGCATAGCTACTAAAAAACTAAATGGAAATAGGTGAAGCTAAGGTCAACTGATTTATTTTTATCTAATTATGACATTGCTTTGTTTGGTAGGGGAAGCCATAGTCAAATTCTTTAGACACTGGTAGGTTCTAAAATACATTTTCATCTCAAGATATTATTTTTTAAATAAATAAATAAATAAAAATAACGGCTCAAATTCTCTGCCTAAAATAGCAATAAACAAAAATAAAAGTGAAACTTTTTTAAATTGTATAATCATTTGAGTACATATAAAAGACTTATCTGTTTTTGAGCATTTGATTGAAAATATAAACTAAATAAATCTCCCAAACATGTAATTGTATTAAAGTAAGAATAAAAATATACAAATATCCTAAAAATATCAATCAAACTAGTAAAATTTAAAATAAATAAAAATCAGATAGAGAGAAAGAGAGATCCCTTAAAAGTAAAAGCTTTTTCAGAGAAAGAGAGAGACCAATTAAAGGTGTTGTGTAAAGAAGAGATGAGAGAAAGAAGGAAGAAACACAACCAGGAGAGATGTAAGAATGGGAAATATATTTGACCTAAATGTATAATATAATTGGATTCAACAACTATACATATATATACCAAAGGATTCAGAAATGTGCCTGTTTAACCTCAACCAAAAGTTAACCAATCTTTCTAATTCTAACATTCAAAATAATAACTGTTTCACTTCATTTCTGTTCAACCACACCAAACTAAATATTCACTCTTTTTCTTGTAAACAGTAAAAACAATAAATTGTATGCCCAACTCAGTTTTGTTTCTACACAGAAAGGACAACTTTTTTTTTAATGTTTTTCTGGCACCCATTATTCAGACCAGTGATGTAATGGTGGATTCAGACAGACATTCAGTAACAACATTTTCAGCAAAACAGTTAAAAATCTTATTGCAGAGAGTTATTATTTAGGAACTCAGACCAACATTGTTGCTGGAAATGGAATTAAAGCTTCAATATCATAATTATAGGAAAAGAAAAACAGTGAAGTATATGTAAATAAAGGTAGGGAAGTATAAAACATGTGTACCTGATTATGCAATGCTAATTCAAACATAAACACAACTCAATAGGTATAGGTTTTATACGTATTATACAAAAAGGTTAGATATTTGAAATACTACAACCAAAACAAACCAAATGGAACCAATAATGTTTGGCCACCTGTGTAGAACTTAAAGATATAAGCATCTCAAGATTCTAAATATTGTCTAGGCTTAAATTTCACCACCTCACTTCAACTTTGGTAAAAAAAGAAGAAGATGAAGAAGAAGAAGAAGAAAAAAGAAGAAGATAAAGATAAATAAAAATAAAAGGTTATTCCAAATTCAACGTGAACTAATTATTCTCTCCACTTGTGAAGAAAGGCCATGTCAGAATTTTCAATATGTTCCTATCAATTATTAACCCCCTTTTAAAGTTGGAATTAAATTTGAAGATCTAATGTCAGAGAGGTATTAGAAAAAACTGAATGGAAATAAACTGCCCCAAAGATACAAGGTTTTGTAGAGAGAGAGAGAGGGTATTAGACAGCATAAAGTTAAATAAACCAATAATTGAATAGGAAAAAAAAGAAGATTTTGGAGAAAATAATCTATTGGGGAGAGGAGGGAGGGAGTACAAAGTATCGCAGCAAATTCAGTAATGATATTGGCAGAGATCTTTAAAATCTTATTTAGGAGCAAGAGAGTAGGCTAAGTTGCGAGTGGCCTCTACTGCTTGCTGCTTGCTGCTGATGCTGCCACCATTAAATACCTCAATTGGATCTCTAGTTTTTCTTTTATAGCACTTTGATGATGTACTGTTCCATTCATTTTCCGTAGGCATAACACACAGCCTTTTTTTTTCTCTCTCTCTCTCTATAAAATGTCGATGTAGAAAGAGAATTGGGCAACAACATCGTCAAAGGAATTGGGGAGGGGGTGGGTTTCTTCTGTAAAGTCATCTGGGGTTTGCCTGGTCAAGTGGGTATCTATCACATAAAGAGACATAACTCTCAAAAGCTGTGCTGAGAGAGAGAGAGAGAGAGAGAGGGAGAGAGATGGGTTAGGCTGTGGAATTGGAATTACTGGGTTTGGTTTTTGATTTGTAGATTTGGGGAATAGTTGGGGGAGGAGGTGGGGGATGGAATTGAAAAAAATGAATGGCAGAACTTTTTGGGAGAGGCAGACGAGGCGGCAGCAGCTTCATCAGCAAGAGCAGAAGCAACAGGTTTCAGAGTGGTGGCAGCAGCAGCAATTGCAGAAAGAAGAAGGAGAGAGAGAGGAGAGAGAAGAAGATAGAAGAAGCCATTAGGATTAGGAAAAAGCACTGCCCGTTTAAAGCTGGAAGAAGAAAAGCAAAACAATCCGAGTCTGGATCCTCAACGAAATCGCCCTCATCATCATCAAAACCAGATTCTAATTTCGAGGCATGTAGAAGGAAAAGCAGAGGAAGACGACCAAGATTCTCCACCCCACCACCACCAAGACCACCACCACCACCACCCTCAGCACCAACCGCATCCTTTCAATGTGCACCAGAATCAGCATCTTTTTCTTCAAAACACTCACCAACAAGACCAAAATCTACACAATTACTACGCAGTTTTAGATTCACAGTCACAACAACCCCACCAGCAACAAGCCCCCAAAAAACGTTCTTACTTTCAGCTTCCTCCTCCTCATCCGGTGGCGGCCCCTGCCGCCTCTGTCTCCACGTTCGCCGACCAGAGCATCGAATATGCGAGAAAAATGGGAGAGAGCCACCGCCAAACATCGACGTCGTCAAGGTTGGGGATGAGAACCGGCGGCGGGGGTGGGGAGATTGTGGAGGTTCAAGGAGGCCACATTGTTCGTTCCACTGGAAGAAAAGACCGTCACAGCAAAGTTTGCACAGCCAAAGGTCCAAGAGACCGCCGTGTTCGCCTCTCTGCTCATACCGCCATCCAGTTCTACGACGTCCAAGACCGCCTCGGGTATGACCGACCCAGTAAAGCTGTAGATTGGCTTATAAAAAAGGCCAAGGCCGCCATTGATGAGCTCGCCGAGCTTCCTGCATGGCATCCGAGCACAGGAAACGCATCCACACAGGGGGAGGAGCAGCAGAGTCTGAATGATGAGAACGAGAATCTACTTTCAGTCCAACGCGATGTGTTCAATTCAACAGGTAATCGGAGAGCGACGGTGTTGGGGAGTGACAGTAGAGTCTCAGAGTTTCCTCTGCAAAACTTGCAGCATACCCAAATGGGGGAAGGCCCAAATAGCAGCACCTCAAGCTTTCTCCCACCGTCGCTGGACTCGGACTCCATTGCTGATACCATCAAGTCGTTCTTCCCTATAGGCACGTCGGCAGCGGCGGCGGAGACGACTTCTTCGTCGATTCAATTCCAGAATTACCCACAAGATTTGCTTTCTAGGACGAGTAGCCAGAACCAAGATCTGCGGCTTTCTTTGCAGTCTTTTCAAGACCCAATAGCTATTCACCGGCATCATCATGCTCAGCACCAGAGTCAAGGTCACCAGAATGAGCATGTCCTGTTTTCCGGCACCGCCCCATTAAGCGGGTTTGATGTGACCACCGCTGGTTGGTCTGAACACAACAGCCTCAATCCGGCGGAGATTAGCCGGTTCCCGCGGATAACTTCTTGGAACGCATCTGGTGCAGAAACTGGTAGTGGCGGCGGAGGTGGGATCAGGAGTGCGGGCTATGTATTCAACTCGCCGCACTTGCCAACTGCGCTGCCACCTTCACAACTTATGCAGCCATTATTTGGAGAAAACCAGTTTTTTTCTCAGAGGGGACCCCTTCAGTCCAGTAACACACCTTCAATTCGCGCTTGGATTGACCCATCACTTACACACACTGATCATCAACAGCATCAAATACCACCATCAATCCATCAATCCTCCTACGCAGGCTTAGGATTCGCCTCAGGTGGATTCTCTGGGTTTCACATTCCAACGCGAATTCAAGGTGAGGAGGAGCACGATGGCATTTCAGACAAGCCATCCTCTGCTTCCTCTGATTCTCGCCATTGATTTGATAAAAAAATCCCAAGATTTTCTCTTCTAGAGGTCCTAACTTCAAAACCCACCTGTCAAATTTATCTGAATCCTCAACACAATTGGTCCTAACCTCAGCTTCTCTACTACTTTAGACGATTTTGTTATTGCAGGTGTGCATCTTCAATTAGAAAAGCCAAGGTTAGCAGCACCACCGTCAAGCCACCACATGGTTTTCAAGAGGGCAGAATTTTGGGTCGTTTTGTTTCAATGGCCTTTACCATGGAAGTAGTGATTCTGAGTGCTTTAGTTCTTATGGTCCATGGTTTATTTAGCTTCTGTCAGTTGTTTATGTTAAAAAAAAACCTCTTAGGTCTAATCTTTGATGAATCTCTTGATGGAATTGTCTTTCTTATTTGTTTCTGTAGCAAGACTTTTATTATTCTGATTACCTTTTTGAATTAATATTTCGATTTTAATCTCTGCTATGTTCTACTTTCCCCTTCTAAGCAGTAAACTGACTCTGTTTGTGGTATTGTCCCTGAATTCTGAGCATAACATTAACAGAAAAAAAGAAAAAAAAAAAAAAAACTAGAGATTTTTATGTTTTATGCATATCTTGACCTTGTTGTGCTTATCAGCTTTGGTTAAAGAAGATGGTAAATGTTTTCTTGTTCTGAAAACGAGACGAATAGTTAGTTCCTTTTTACCTGATTAAAGAAGCTAAGCTGTTGTCTATATTGGATAAGCTAATTCCTATTCACTGCAACTATGATGTTTGTTTTAGTGAATACAAGGGAAATTTGTTCTGTCTCAGCAACTTCCTTAAAACCTGCACAAAGAATTATAAGAATAAATCTTTCACTTCTTTTTCATTGACTGATTTTTAGGGCACATTAGCAAATGACAAGTCATTTTCTGATAACAGTAGACAATTGCTAGGAAGTTTTAGAACTAACAAAATTCAGTAAGTCCAATATTTTGGTTCCTAATCCTGAGCGTTAAGTTCAAAAATTTTGATCACAAAATTGGCAAAAGATTTTGGGCAAGCTTTCCTTTTAAGCCTCCTTGAATGATAAGCTTAGAATCTGAATTCTAGTATGAACAGGAAAGCACAAGAAGGCTGATTCTGATAAACCCATTGAAATTAAGATTCTGTTCTTATCTGAACATCAAGTTGGAGCTTATCACCAACCTTAGGGATCCGGATGTGCTCAAGTTACTAGAATTGGATTCCGGTTTCTCAGTCTTGGTATAAGGGCTAGTATTTCCTTCTGAAACAATGTTTTATTTTAGGTTTGATAGAGAAGGGAACTGATTATAACTCAATAAGATCCTGTGGTAGAGGAATCTGAAATATTGCACCATATTCAATATGAATGTGATAGATAGCGTGGCTGTTAGACCAAGTGGGGTAGAGTGGAGTAAATCTACTGGACAACCAAGAAAGAAGGGTATGAACACAAAAAACCCCAATTATAGAAGAATATACAGATGGATACCACCTAATTATTTTGCTTCACCATCTGTCTATGGTCCCCAACCCTGTTAAATTTCAGAATCTAGCTGGAATGTTCCTCTCTCTCCCTTTCCTCTATTGCAGGCTCTTGGATAGAAAAATTGTCTCATGTGGAGATAGTGACAATGCTCAGCTTTAGTTGGTGCTTCTTTAATTCAGTATATGCAGAGCAATAAACCCAAAGCAAGGAAAGTGTAAATAGACCTCTTAGGTTCAGACACCTTGTGTTCTTCTTTCTTGAGAAGAGCAAACTAATCAAGGAAACGCTTAAGAGGAAAAAAATGATGGGATACAAAGCATGTTTTTTCATAGAATATATGAATTTCTCTTATTAGGCATAATAATAGAAATTTACACTACAAAGCAAGCCGGGTGAAATTATAGAGAGAACTACCAAATTCATATCATTGAATTTGTCAGTTGGTTTATGAGTTTGGTTGATTATATACAGAAATAACCTTCAGCTTCTTGTAGCTTGTTTCAGCAGTTGGATATAGCAGAATTTTTGGCCTTTGAACTCGCCTTGTTGTTCAAGGAAGAATGTCCAGCTAAGTTTGAGACCTTCAACCCCGATTGATACGTCACTTTATTGACTTTGCTTGTTTGTTTCATTTGCACCTTCTTTGGAATGGTGGGATGAGTATTAGCTCGGATCTCCCATGGCCGAGCGGCAATCCATCTCTCCTTCCAGCTCCATCCCCAGTTTTCTTTGTCAAGGCTATACGAAGCCGGGCTCAGATCTAAGATGGAATTGGCCCTCCACTGCATATGGGTTCACCATTAAATAATATAGCAGAAAATTAACAATACTCATTTGAAAGACTTTGTTTGCAGAAAAACACAGGAACTGATTTCAAGCTGATAATGAACTCTTATTTGCCACATGTGTAAGATATGTCTCTTGTTTACCAACTGCTTTGGAGTTTCGTTGATTTATATGTCAAGTTTGTTTTCATAATTGATAAATTTTCGATGTGTTCACTCATTATTGTGCTTAATTTGCATAATTAAAAAAAAAGGTTAAAAGCCAAATGGTTTTCAAAGAATTAGAGACGGCCACAAGTAACCATCCATGTCAATAGAAAAGGAGCAAAGAATTCTCACATTTATATCAGAAAATCAGCTTAAATAAATGAGTTCATCAACACTTCGCTTTTTAAACGTCAGTTTTATATAATATTAAAACCTACAAAAATATAAATATCTTTTTAGAGTTCTCTAGTGATCGTTGAATGATTAGAACAAGTAATGGATGATAAAGTGAGTGGTGATCTAATACAGTCAATTCTTTTAATGATACAATAGTTTGAGCACGCAATAGTTTGAGCACGCAATAATTTAAGCAACTTTAGTCAGTTAAGAAATCCCATCAATAAACTAACATTTACTGTGAGATAAATTTTATTAAACTAAAGTCAATAGGTGGCTTTTTTTTTTTTTTTTGAGGAAAGGTGACTAAGTCAACTACTAATAAATGTTTTAATTTATTTGTCTCTCAACTTTCCTCCTTATTTTATCTTGACCAGTGCTTTGTTTAGTACACTCAAAACATTAGAAGTTCATTTTGATCCCTCCTATCATTCAATATTCTAAATATTTTTACAAAAGTTTTGTTTAATGCCATGTAGACTTATGTTTTAGGTCATTTCTCGAGTCTCTAGCATTAATTTCAAAACATGTGGTTTATGAACTTTTTAAAATACAATGTAAAATCTTCAAATGATAAGCCCCAAAACAAATTCCAAGTACTATGAAAAACAGAAACACTAACAAAAAAAATGGAAGATATTAGGACCAGCGGAAAATAACTGTAAGTTTTTCAACCGAAATAAAGTTTAATGAAACAAAACTCTTGCCAAAGTCAAACTATCACGGATTAATTTTTACCATTCAAAGTCATTGAATAATTTAGCAAGGAAGGATTAGAGTTTAAATGGTTTATGATTCAAAACCCTTTATTAGCTTAAAGTCATATTCTTTTTTTTTTATCAAAATCTATTTGGAAAATTCAAACTTTTGAAAAGCATATGTTCTAAGCAATTGAAGTATATTTCATTAGAAGATTCAAACAGTTGGCCTCTTAGTTGAAAGTATACGTTTTAAATGGTTGATATATGTCCAGGTTGGTACAACTAATATAAACAATATTTTTAACGGTAGTAAACAACTTTCAACGGGAGAAAAAAAAGTTAAAAGAAGACATTGTAAAGAACAAATGTTAAGAACCAGTTTATTAAGTAAAACTAATGCTTTCCTTCACTTTTCAATTATATTTATAAACGTTAGATTTCAATTTGCTACAATTAAAAGAGCACTATTCAATTTAGGTCCGTACGGGATTGATGAAGTCATGAAGCATACCTGATGAGAGAATGCATAAGCCATAGCCCGCTCCCGTCTTACAGCAGCTTCTTCTCGTTGCTGAATCTTGAAAAGTATTTCCTCCTTTGTTTCTGACCCACCGGACCATTCTGCCTGTGATGGTTGAACATCAAATAACAGGCAATGTTATCCCTCTTGTAAAAGGCAATTATGTTGAAGATAAAACTTAAAAGATACCCTTTAGCTATAAATAAAGTGCTTGAAAGAAAAATAAAAAATTTCCCTCTGGAGAATGATAACTTTATTCAGAAGAATCGTGTTCTTTTAAGAAAATAATTAGACTTCAAATTTTGACAAAGATTATTGAACAGATTTTTTAATGTGATGGTTGAACATCATAACGTTCAATAGTTCAAGGAGGAAAGTCAATGGTACTTACCTCAAGTTCATGAATTTTAGCCTCAAGCTTCAGCTGATTTTCCAGTTTCTTTTGCTTGACTCGATATTCTGTGACCATACAGAGCCTACGTGCTCTAATTTCTTGCTGCATTCTGCTCCATGAATGAATGAAGCTTGACACTTGTTTTGTAGCCGTTTCACCTTGAACTAGATCCTGGCATCTCTCTGGTACTTTCGAATTATGTATGTCCTTTCTAGCCTGCACAACAAATGATTAAACCATCTCATGGAAAACAATTTACAAATTTGTTATTACCATTGGGCTACATGTGTGTATGATTGTATCTGAAATAAATCATAGACAATGTGTCCTCATTGGTTAGCATAAAAGTCTGCCCCATCAACATTGTACAAAATTATGTGTTAGGCAATCACAAGTATTGTGGGTAACGAAGGCCCAAAATGATATGATAATGCCTGAAGAATTCATCTGAAAATATGAATCACTGTTCAAGTCTATATCAACCAACTAGAATGATGCAAATTTGGAAAAAAAAACTTTAACTCTAAATATGCCTCGAACGTAAGATGTTGTTTCAGCATCACAAACTATAATATCTAAAGTTGAGGGAAGGAAGGCCTCAATAAAAAATTATCATGTATCAGAATCAAAGTAGTTCAAGACTCTTTGTTAGCTCACAAGAAACAAGAAGATTATGACTTATGAGTTTGGTGTTGTTGCTTCTATCATTTTGCATGCTCTTTCTTAATTTATTTGGTGAATTGAAAACCATGAACTGAGAAGTGGGAATAATTTTCAAAATAATGCAATTGAATATGCCAAAAGATAGGACACTAATAGGAATTTGGTCTCTGAAGACGCAACTCCAGAGTTTATAAATTATAACAAGGGCAAAAGTTAACCAATAAATTAGATCCAGGAGAGCTGGTAATTTTCATAAAGCCACGGGGAACAGCTCAATGAAAAAAAAGCAAAATTGATAAGTAACAAGCTATTAAGGACATTCAATATACCGTAAATGTACGAAATGCATTTTGAATTCGAGTTGCAGCTAGATCTTCACTCTTTCCATGAGGGAAACCATTGGATTTTCCCGTCTTTACGTGTACCTGAACCAAGAAAACAGGGACAGAGAAAATTACAATAACTGGAACTTTGATAAAAACATGTTATAGTGTTGTTAGTTGGAGGGGAGAATTGGGGGGAGGGGGTGTTGTTGCATGGTTGATAGATCAGAATTGGCTCTCAGTGTGCTCCTTCGCATTTCTATTCTACTTCCCAGCTTTCTTTTTTTCCTGACCTGCCATGGAAATCCTTTCACTAGCATCCTAACCTCAATTCCTTCCAACTACATAGGAGGAACATTTCCATACTACTCTACCAGCTTTCCATTTTGTTTCGTTATCTGCCATGGATATCCTTTCAACAACATCCTAACCTCGATTCCTTCCCAACCCTTGTGGTGGGAGGACCACCCACCACAAGAAAGAATAATGGGAAGACTATTTCTGTAGCCTTCATTATATCTTCAAAAGATAACAAATGAAAGAGAAAGCTTACCTGTTCTCCATTGCTTGTAACACGTTTCACCTTCCGTTGCTTGAATATTGTCCAAAAACAATTTGCTAGACTCATCCGTACTCAACCAGAATGCTAATCAAAATGGAAAATGAAAATTGCACAGATTAGAGTTTCATATTCCTACATTCAGTCTTCACAGACATTGTAAAATAGATTACATGCTCTCCTGGAGTGTAAACAGTACATGCCAGGAAAAACAATGAACCGAAGAAATCAAACAAATCATGAGAATTGTCACAAAAACCTAAGAATAAATCAAATCCATAACAAATATATCTCCCATCATTGCCATTAGACCTAATGATTTTCTCTTCCTCCATTGCATTCATACTTCAAAGATATTTCACAATCTAAAATTTGGAAGTACGGTGCACAGAGATAAACCAATATGAATGCTAATCAAAATGGAAAATTGGAAGTACAGAAAATTTACCAAAGTCACATATCCATACCCTGGCAGATATTACAATAAATAGATAATGTGGTTTGCTGAAGTATAAATAATGCAGCCAATCCTCCCTTCTCCCACAAAATCACCAAATGAAGAAAACCAATAACCATGAACTGATTGATCGAGACCATAAAAAAACAATAAAATAAATACAAAAAAAAAAAAACAACAATTAAATGAATAAAGCTCCCCCATCATCACCATTACACCGTATGTTGAAAAGGAAGAGAGAGGTTACCAGAGGAGAATTAACAGGTAGCGTCCGGCAATGGTGGTGTGTGCGAGGGAGTAGAAATAGAAGGTTAAGTAGAATGCAAGAAAAGGAATAATTGTGAGAAACAGAGAGCAAAAGAAATATGGAGAGATCGATGAACATGGTTTTGGAACTGACAGCGCAACCATAACGAAGCCGCTGTTTCATCTCTGGAAGATGAAGGGTCACCTCTCGAATGGGGGAGTGAGAAAGAAGTGTGAGAGCAGAAACAGAAAGGGTAAGTTCTTTCATTGGCAAAAAATGCAAATACATTGGTCCCGGCGGGGCTCGAACCCGCGACCTTCGGCTCATAAGACCAACGCTCTAACCAACTGAGCTACGGGACCATCTTTGTTTAATAAATTCACATGTAATTATTAGTTTTGTTGAATAATAATTTCCACTCTTTTATTTTACCGTTTTGATTAGAGTACTTCTCTCTGTTCTTCACCTGATTCATTTTTATGGCATTATAATTAATAATTATAAAAGAAGACTTATAATATGCCAAAAAGGAAGTATAGATTAACTCAAACTTCCCCACAAAATGATTTAAGACTCTTTTCTATCCACGAAATTAAAAAAATATTTTTGTAACATACTTGCCTATAAACTCTCATCCAAACATGTAACGTCTTGATTCATATGTGTTTGACAATATGGATCCTATAAAGTATGTTAAGTTTGCGTTAAAAACTAATTTAGGAAGTAAGCAAAGACATATGTAGTTTGAAAGAAAAAATAGTATCCAAGTGAAAGTTTGTTTAGGTTATTTGCATTTTATAACTTTTTTTTATCCACCATCCTTACCGAAACTATTAAATTATGGATGATGGTGTATTTAATCAAAAGTATTTTTTTTTATTACGATAGATCTATACATTAGTATATCTTGATCTAGGATGGTGATAGATTGCAATATTTTGTAATTATTTTTAAACACTTTGTCAATTAAAATAAATTTACCTACTATTTGATTGGATGTTTGTCTTCTATTTTTTTTCCTTTAAATTATTTGAAAATTTTAAAAAACAGTAGATTTTATAAAATATTTACAATCTATAACAAATTCTATCGATATAGTTATTGATATTGAGAGAAGACTATCTATTTTATTTTGCTATTTTTAAAAAATATCCCTAAATTATATTAAAACATAGATTTAGTTGTTGTTTTTTTATTGAAAGAATATTGTTAAGTCGTTTTTCAAATAATATATTTTTCTTTTAAAAAAAAACTTGAGCTTTTGGTACCATTTTGGATTTTGAGTGTTCTACAAAGCTACCGTTGATCAAGTTTGAATGAAGAGGCAAATGAACTATGAATGTAAAGAAGAAGAAGGAAGTGATATTAATGGTCAATTCTTTAAATTTAGAATTCAAACCCTAAATCGAGAGAGTCAGAGAAACATGGTGAGGAATTTGAGGATCTAGAAAGGAAGTGGATGAGTTAGCTCAAGAGGACCGAGGATTTGGGTGACATAAAAGATAGCAAACAATATTTCTGTATAGAGCTTTTAGATTTAACTTTCACCATTTTCAAATTCGATTTCTTCTCACACAACAACCAACTGGATCGAGAAAAATTCGGAGCTTCTTCCACACGCGCGCACACACACACACACACAATCTCTTTCTTTTCAATCTTTCCTTCAATTCAGGTATGTTCTTCCCAATTCCCTAACTTATTTGGATCTTCTCAAACTTTTCATTTCGATTTGTATTGTTGTATTCAAGATTAATGGGCTTCTGGGTTCTATTCTCCAACTCCGCATTTGAAGTTTTTTCATAACGACAAAGCTATTGAGTAATATGAAATAGGCAAAGTGGTTTTTGAGCCACTATGTTGCGTCTGTATCTGTCTAAATACTGGGTTTGTGTTAAATTTTATGAAGTGATATTTTGTGAGTGAAAAGAAAATTAGATGGAAGGTTGCAAGAATGGCGCAAGAATATCAAACTTGTGACAGTGGCGGTGATGGTAGTTTGGGGTTTAGTATTATTGGTTGTAGTGGGAAATTTTCCAATAGGAAGTCAAAACAAAGAAGAGCTCCACAGAGAGGGTTAGGTGTAGCACAACTTGAAAAGATCAGGCTAGAAGAACAGCAGAAGAGAAATGCAAATGCAGTTTTTTCACCCCCATCTGCTTTATCACCCCCCAAAACCTTCTCTAAGCTATCTGTATTAGCTCCAAATTTGCATCCCATAAAGCAATCCTCCAGTAGTGTTCCAGTCTCTCCATCGCCAACCAGTTTTTCTCCATCCAATTTTGTATTCAAGTCACCTTTGCCAAGCCACAATATTGATGATACAAACATCAGAACTCCAGTGGTTCAGTTGGAGAATGGTGGTTTTGAGACTGAATGGTCAGATTTGCCAATACTTGGGCAAGGAGAGGTCCCTAAACCATGCAATCCATTAGAATTCATTCCTCAACAGGATAATTTGGTATTTAATTCCAAATTGGGATTTCGATCGAATTTTGTTTTGACACATGAATCCAACATCGATTGGTCTTCCCCAGGGTTGGTGCAAAAAGAACAGCAACATCAGTTATCTTCTTCTGCAGGGGTAATTATCCATTTTTCGCTTGTTTGCCATCTAGACTTCCATCTGAATTTAAATGAAGACTTCCAAAACCATCCTTTGAAGGATTTTATATGAAATGTGAAGGTGGACGTGTCGTCATCATTGTCCCTACTAAACTTTCTTACAGAGCCCCCTTCAAACCAAAACTATCGTGGCAATCACACTGCAGTTTCAGATCAGGTACAAACTTCATAAATTATTTATACAGAAGCTGATCATTTGGCATCATACTTATCTCGGGATTGAATTTGTTCAACATAAACATGCCAATCTTATAGCACTAATAAATATTAGGAGATTTTACTATTAGGATAGAATTCTGCAGATGTCTTCAACTTGCACCCTCCTAATTGAACTGTGGAAATTTTTGGCTTATATGGTTCATTTATATTTGAATAGTGCATATTATGCTAGCAGGTACGTTTTGCATTTCAAATGAGAATGCATGGACCTGTGTCAAAAAAGACACGATGGGTGGGAGACTAACTTGAAATATGATAACCAACAGTCACGAGTTACCCGTAAAAGCTATAAGTTTGGGTGGTGTTGAATTTCTCATATGCTCAATATCAGCTGACCAAACGGGCCAATGGTATGACCTTTAATGAATATATTCATGTGTGGTGTAGATGTTTGGCACGAAGAGACCATATGCCTTCTTTGTGGACAGCTCTGCAGGCCCTTCGTTCAATTGCAGACCTCCTATGGCTGCTCCTATGAGATCAGATGAATCTGCTTCTTGTAGTAACGTTGGCCTCTACAGTTTTCCATTTCTCGAGTTCGTCAAATGTTCATCGTGTTTTCCTTTTAAAACTTCTAATTGTTGGATGTGCTTAGAGAAGTCCAATAATTCTAAAGCTTGTGTCTTTTACTTTTCAGAGAAGGTTCATCTTGTTCATCTTCATCCTCAGAACCAAATTCAAGGAAAAAGATGAAAGGGAATGTTTTTAGAGGAGATCTTCCCACACTAGCCACTCCAACAACTACATGGATGTGCCAGAACTCAAAAATTAAGCACCCTTCAGGTCATGCTACGGATAGTAACAATGAGTTCACGGATCTAGTATCGCTGCCTCTTCGAGTACGAAAAACAGCCAAAGAAAAAAGAAAAAAAAACCATTTACATATCAACTTGTTCTTGTACTGGGTTGGTGTTTCCTTTTGCATTCTAATAACTTTTATCGTTTTGCATTGATTTGTTGAAGGGAATCATGGAGTTCCCAACCTGTCCCCATCCAGCACCGAGTTGGCCCTATCAATTTCAACCATACTACCGATTTTTACCTCCAGCACTGGCACAAAATGGACAGACATCCCCCAGAACTTCGAGCATACTCAATGTTGAAGATGAAAGTGTTGATCTTAATCTGAAATTATAAACACCACACTGGCTCACCACAGTTTGTACTTGTTGCTTTGGAACCTTTTGCACAATAGTCCATATTTATGAGATCATTCAATAGTATGTTGAAGTTTCTTTCAATATTCAGATAACATAAACAAAAATAATTCATTTTAAGAAAAACAATGAGGTTTTGAAATGAACTATTTTAGTAAATTTTATAATAAATCCTTCTCACAAAAATTTATGGATGTACTAAGATGATTAAACTACTCTTGCATTACCCCGCACTCTCCTCTCATCTCATGCTCATTTTTCCCTAGAGCTTTTCTATTCATCTGTTCTCTCTCTTCCTCATCTCATCCAAGAACGTTTCACTCTGATTTTTCATCCATGGCTCCAATTAGAGCTTAGTGTTTCCTTTTCCCTATCTACTTTCTCCCTTTTTCCCATCTATTTTTCACTATGTTCTTTGATTTTTAAATACTTTAATTTATATATAGGGTTTGCAATTTTTCTCCCTCAACCAATTGTACTTCAACTTAACATTTGTGAAAGTAATCACGTAGATATGAAGAATATGATAGTGTTCATGAAATGAAGATGTGATTGAATTGCACACCTTTTTGTCTGGTTGATATTATATTGTCTTAGAAAATTTATTGATCTTATGTATATTTTGTTGATTGAAATCAATTATATTTTTTTATGGTTATGTATTTACATTTCAAGATATTCATGCTTCCAAAAATGTTTAATACAAACAGAATGAAAGAGATATTTAGTTTAAACTTCAACAATTTTAGAAAAAAAAATTAATAATTTCAAGATAACGTACTATTAGTTTTAAAATTTATATTTTTATGAAAAAAATTAACATTGTATATTTTTTTATAAGTAGTTGATAATGTTTAATAGTCTTTCACAGTAATTTAACATAAATATAAACATTGTTTGATAGAACAAACTAAACACAGTTTTGCATAAAAACGTATATAAATAAATAAACAAAAAAATGTAAGTGTTTAGATTTTAAACTCATTTTATAAAATATTTTTTAAACGTATTTTTAAAAACTTCTTTTTATAGACAACTCAAACACACTCGAACGCTTGCTAACACTTAAAACGTTTATAGAAGTCATCTTCCCAGTTAACACTTAATTGAATAGTAAAATTCATAAGATATGTAAATCCAAACAAATACTACAAAGTTATTAACTTGGATATCATCGTCATCTATGCCTGATTAGATTCTTGTCAACTCTAACGCTGCTTCTTCATCCAACTTAAGTAAATAAATCAATTTGTATGGGTAAAAGAACACCTTTTGTCTCTAGAGTAACAACCTAATGTTTAGTTTGTAATGTTTTTTAGTTTATGTAATTTGAATTTTGTAACAAATTAGACTTTGTAACTTCTAATCATGTTGAGTTCTTAATTAGCTTATTGATAGTAAGCAGTCTTATTAGAACTTACTACCAATTTTCACACTAATTACTAAACAATTTTCACACCAATGACTAAACAACTTTCACAGTAATTACCAAATCAATACAAACTTTAGAGTGAAAAACTAAATTGTTACATACTGATATTTGAAGACTAAATTGAAAATTCAAGAGTTAAATGGTTGAACTATGAGAATGTCTAATGTCTTGTTTTGCAAACATGATTTGATGCCCATCTTGGACTATATCCACATGAATAGCACAGATTTTTCTTATATTGTTTAATTCAGGATCAAATTGCTTAATATGTACTCTTTTCTTCTTCCATTGTGTTTTGTTTGTTAATACAAAATGCCTTTCCTTACTTTGATGGCTATTTTTCCAATGTATTAGTAATTCCGACCAAAATTGAAGGCTTGCTATTTAGTTACAATCTTGATAATTCTGTGAATTATTAATTATGATCCAATATGTTGATCATCTGTTTTTAAATTTTCACTAAAATTTAATATAGGATTGTTTCCTTTCTACCAATACCAACATATAAGCTTTTCATCCCACAATGCAGCGCTTCATGAAAATTGGGAGATTTACTCTCAATTTTCACTAAAGATTGAGCGAAGACCCAACAAGCCATCAATTTAGAATTAACTGTATAGCATATTAAACTCATTAAACTCTTGTAGTGTAGTCATAAAACAAACAATCGACTAGGGAACTTTGTCATTAAAGTGCTCAATTCTTCTTCTTAATTTATCACTTCTAAATGGCAGGGGAGCACAGCTCTGTTCTTGATATTATAAGGTTAATCAAAATGGGCTAAGGGGAAATTTGAGAGCTCCCCCTAATCAGTCAAAAGGTGTCTCCTTGCACTCCATCCGTTTCAATGTCACAACGACCCTCTCTACTGCTCGTAAAGCTTGGGACCGTCGCATGAGGCCCTTGAGTTTGATGCCACCTTCCACAACAGTGAAAACTTTTACGCCTAGGAGAAGAAGCTTGATGAAATTTCTAACTATTTTTTGACCTACCCTCTGTACATTATAGCCATCAACTCAAACTCATCCATAATGTCACCACCATATTGTTGGTTTCCTCTAATAATTTCTCTTTGAAATAGGTGAATTTCCAGAGAGTGAAAATACAGAAATTCAGAGCAACCAGAATTTATAAATATCAGCAAAAGAATCAAAGGGTTATTTATAATTCTAAAGAATCCAAGGTGCGCTTTGCAAGGGAGCCTTGAAGTTTCTAGCAGTGGGAGGAAACTTTGACGAAAAAATGGGTTGAGTTTTCCGAACAATGTTTTATAGAGCGGTTTAGCGTTCAAATGAGAAAGCAAGCACAATTTTAAAAGACTAAACAGAAAATCAAATGATTATCAATAGCCACAATTGGTTGATTCAGAACTTTAATCAAACACACTTCAGAGCATTCGTTCAATATAGTGAGAAACCAGTCAATAAGCCAATAATAACCACATGGAATGATGGTGAAATTCTATATAAGGTAAACAATAAACAACAAGAAACACAATCAGTATAGAATGTGTATAAGCTACAACAATAACACTAATCTTGGTACTTTCAATAAATTCTATATAAGCTACTACAGCACATTGCTTCCTGACAGTCATCCAAACCCAATAACACCAATCTTGATACTTCAGACAGCAATTAACAACACATAATCGAACCAAGTTCAGCAATGAACACCACCACCAACGCATAATGGATAACAATGAACAACACACCCCCAACAAAACCAAAATGCTATCTAACCACAATGAAATCGATCGTTCCATCAAGAAATCCAAAGAAGAACAAGAATCAAAGAAGGAGAAACCAGCTTACTGGTGAGAAGGAATGAGAAATAAAAAAGAAGTCGTAGTTGGAGTTACCTGCGTGTTAGAGCTCTTGGGGCTTTCAGCGTTCAAAAAATCAAACTTAATTTTGAAACTTTTTTTTTTCATTTTCAATTTCCCTTCCTAATTTAAAAACTTTTTTTTTTTTTTTTTGGTTTTAAAAACAAAAAATGAATTAGTTACCAAACAGAAACCAAAAACAGAAAATGAATGGGTTACCAAATGGATTGTCAGGGTCCTAACTACTATAACATTTCTTGAAAGTGAAAAATGTAAGATCACACTAATGGTTCTATCAAATAAGATTAAGACTTATTCCAGTTTCTTATTCTCAATTCTTTTTTTTTTTTTTTGGCAATGATGTGTCCTTTCTTTTTCAGTTTTGAGTTCAACAATATGCTATGAGGGTAGGGTTTGAAAATTTCACCTCTTGGTCAATAGTACATGTTTTGTATTATTTTACCTATGTTCTTTGGTAACTACAACCGATTAACAAGTTATATTATATTACTATAGATAGATTAACAAGACCTGGGGCATTACCAGGCCAAACAAGTTATATCATAAAGCACGTTCCTGTGCGGTAATTTATACACCATTTTATTCTTATATGTACACTTAATATGAAACCTATTTTCATGTAATTCAGGATCTCCGTCCAATATTATATTTTACCCAATTTGTCTTCCATTTTCAGATTCAATTCTTACCTTCTGTGGATCCGTATCTCCAATTGCTTCATTTTTGAAATGAGATTTCAGTCCTATCCAGCATTGATAATAGTCATGATCAATGAATGGGGACTCAAGAGCCCAAGAACATACGCGAGGGATCAAACTTGATTCAAACATAAACGCCATTGTGCCACTAATTTTGTGTGGTCCAGCGTCGTTCCCCCGAGCAATAGTAGCCTGGATATCAAAAGAATGCTCACGAGATTGTTCAACTTTTCATCGAAACATAAAAGGAATTGTTCAAGGATTCATTAAAACTAAAATTCGGGTACAGTTTGAATCGTGAGATGGGATAAAAGACCTATTAGTAATAACTTTCCTTTAATCATTCTCTTGTTCTTGAACTTATTCCAACTACTATGTATAAAATACATATGCTAAAAGATAATGAAAATAACAATAAATTGATACAGGCCGATCCTATTTATTTTGTCGAAAGTTTGAGTGAAAATTAAATGAACAATGGAACTCACAAGAGCAATGCGTACCTCATAAGTTTTAGTATCAGGACCATGGGGAGTCATGCAACTATGAAGGCTGGCACCTCCTGGAACAAACCCATCAGCTTTGGCCTGAAAGATGTATCGGAAATTTTGAAGATCAAGAAAAATGAACTTAACTGGAATGAAAGCATACCCTTTGAAATGTAGAATCAGAACTGTTTCAGGCAGTTATCGCAGTAAAGGGGAAATCTCACCCAATTTGCTGCCTAAATACAACACTACCAGTAAGGTAACAGGCAAAGAGAGGATGTAAGTGTTAACAAATTGTTTATTCCAATTTATTTGGAACTCGAATCTGATGGAATTGATGGGTAATATACAGTCTGAATTGGTTCGATTAATTTCGATCGATTTACTATACTATTATTTCCTATCAATAAGGTCCACTCATCCAAATTACAAGAAGATAAAATTCTGCAAGTAGTGTAATTGAAAAAGCAGCTTCTCTTTCTTCCCTCTAAGCATGAAGGTCCTGGCTTATAATTTAAAACAAGATGATATAAATTACCTCGTAGCCTCCATATATGAGACCCATAAATTCACTCATGCAGTTACGATGGTAATATGGAGGACGGAATGTGTGTTCAGCAACAAGCCATCTGGGAGGGAAAATGACAAAGTCGAGTAGTGCTACTCCAGGTTTATCAGTTGGCGCCGTTAATACTGCAACAAGGCAGTAGTATGATAATTCAGATCGTCACATAAAACACTTGAAATTCAAAGAAAGTTCAAGGCTTTAAAAGCAGTATATTTAAAAAAGAAATGAGCTGATACATTATATATCCGTACCTGTATTTATTGATGGATCGCTGTGATCAAACAACACAGTATTATAAGGACAGAACTTACAGAGATCATACTGCAAGGAAAAGGATTAAATGTCATTTATATTGAGGTGGAGTTATCCCTCACTTGAAAATATAAGTAAAATTAGTTCATATTATGACCAAAACAGCAAAACACCTGTAAGAAAGAACAGGCAGAAGCTTATTTTTAATTTCACAAGATGAAAATAATTTCAGCCTACCTACCACAGCATAAGCAACACCCACCTTATAGGGAACATAATTTCCATGCCAGGCAACTACATTAAAGGGAGAAAAGTCTTGTATTGCAGTAAACAATTCCCCACCAAATTTTTGAATAATTGTGTAACCAGGACGTGGACTATTTTCAAACCAAGCTACAGGTGCAAGGAAATCCCTTGGTGCAGCAAGACCATTAGCACCTACATGTCAATAAAATTGGTGCTAAATACTCCTTACATTATGTGAAAATGAAAATCTCAGAAAACAAGTTATCAAAGTTTGGGAGAAAGGAAAAGGAAAAGAATGTGGCATGAACATTAATTGCTTGTTGTTAAGAATATTAAGAAAAAAAGGTTAGATACCTATCGGACCAAGGTCAGGAAGCTGGAAATGACTACCAAAAATTTCAGCTACATAGCCACGTGATGGACCATCGGGCAGATAAACAACAAAGCGAAAACCTTGTGGTAAAACCACAACTTCACCTGGCGAAACTTCAAGTCTACCACACTCTGTAATAATCCACAGCTCTGCAGAATAAGAATACTCTATATGAGTCTAATCCTTATGCCTTGCAACTTATAAGACACAGACATAATTTCGTTCAGATTTCATTATGCAGTAGAGACTTTCACAACTCAAATGGCAAGATAATGCAGAGAAAGTTCTAGGATTATGTGGCCAAAAGTTGGGAACATTAATATGGAATCAGCTTTTCATCTCTTTCACTAAATGGAATCAAATTTAAAGCACGCAAATCCAAAATTAACTAAAATTTGCAAATAAAAAAGAATCAGCTTGAAGACCACTGTGCCCAAAATTTTCAATAAAAGTAACCTGCAAAAATAACTCACTTCCACTCTGAGGAACTATCAAGAAGTCGCCATCAGCATTACAGAACGCACAGTTCTCCATCGACTTATTGGCTGTGTACCTATGGAAATGGTCAACTTTTATTCAGTCCTAGCATTCAACCAATGGCCATTGTAAAAGGCATCTTTATTTGCTTTCTTCTCAAACTAATGCCGGAAAAGGGTATCAACATTCAAAATTCAAATCCTCAGTGTTTGAAATGTTGAACAAACACCATAAAGAAAATAAACAGAGACAGACTTGACGGATCATATCATCTGCGCTGACAACATACCCCACCAAGAAATCCGACAAACAACATCTTCCCATGAGAAATTTAATGATGTTGGAAAAGAAGTGCCGAGCTAAAAGTAGTGAACCTTAGAAGGAATGCTGATGACATACTTACATGTGAATAGCAAACCCATGGCGGAGAAACGAACTGCCGGCTCCGCAGACAGTGTACAACCCATCAACAAAATCCACCGGTGAATCAGGAAAATCCGCCGGTTTCCACCTTAGCTGAGTCGGAGTAGATGAACAATTTGATGCATTAAATTCACTGATCAACTTCTCGTTTTTAGGCAAACGTTGTCTAAACGGTTCATGCGTGACCGACGGCTTAATCCGATACAGCCAACTGCGCAACGGAAACCGAGAATCGTAAAGAAAACATAGACGAGGAAAGCAAAAAAGTGGCATCGATTAGGAGAGAACTGAAGACGATAGAGCACCTGCACAAGTTGGCTTTACGAGGAGATGTAAAGGAAGTGCCGGAGATCTGCTCGGCGTAGAGGCCGAAAGGGCATATGAGAGGACTGTTTTGGGATTGAGGAAGAGCACCGGGAATCGCCTCGGATGAGAAATGGTTGTTGAAGCCGGACAGGTAAGGGAGGTCGGATGGAAAATCTGTGCCGTCCGTTTCGCCGACCGATTGGGCAGCCATTGAAGAATATGATGATCGATTGCAGAGATTGTCGGAACGTGAAAAGATCACTGGATATCTCGTGGCAGTGGCAATGATCGGAGTTTTCCCCACGTAATTGAATTCACGAGCGAATCCACGTCATTTCGTGTTGTGGATATCACCAATCGGTCCAAGATGAGGAGTAACGACAAAATATATATATATATATATATATATTTCACGTTTTTCAAATATAATAAAAAAATATTAGTTACAAAATATATCAAAATTTATGATAATTTACCTATAACTAAATAAGAAAAACCCATGAATCCGTAGTTGGTTTTGAATATTGTAATGTGTCTTGTGTACTCTTATTTGCGATGATTTATTCATCTTCTCTTCCCAATTTTCTTAAAGATCAATTGTTTAAATTTATTATTTCATCTCCATCATTTTCGGCTATGTATCGTTGCATTTCTAAGCGATTATATATCAAAATCTAAGTGCTCATGTATATTGTATTATACGATCGTTTGATTTGAAGTTTTTCACGATCATTAACATTGGACTACACAATTGCTTACCGTGACCAACACAATCACTTACCATGACCAACGCGATCGTTTAAAGTATATTATTTTACTACATGATCATTTTATTCGGACATAAACGATCGTGTATACCGATCTAAATATCGTTTAGATTATATTATATGATCATTTATGTATGAAGATTTATTGCCATCGTTTATAATTTATTATTCGATTGTTTAAATTTGAACCTTTTTTTCCTATCGTGTATCATGATCGAAGCCATTCTTTATACTGTAGTACACGATCATTTAGAAGAAGATTACTCACACATGTGGTTGATTAATTGAGTGTTGACGAGGTTTTTGTATTTTGCATTGTGGGTGTATGGTTTTTTTCTCTCAAAATTGTTTTATATATTGTAAATAATTTATCAATTTGTTATATTTGTTTTTAAAAAATCCCAAAATTTATCCAATTACTCGATTTGGATGAGTTTAAAAAAACTTGTACACAACCTTGGATAGTGTTTCGTTTGCACTTTGGCAAGCAGCATAAAAACTTGTACTCAACGAGGACTTAGTTACTACGTGATATAGAGATGTATACAAATTTAATATAAAAATATAGAACATAATGATGGATAAACAAACTTCAAAGAAGAAACATGTATAAACAAACAGAGGGCCCAAATGAATTATAAGAGTTAAGCCGAGATCCCCTACAATGGAATGGTGTGTAAGAACATTGAAAGAACATAAAACATGCATGGAAGAAAAATAGATTGGATTTGATATTAAACCTCATCTTTAACGGTGAAAAAATCATATTCAAACCAAGAACCTTCATCCCTACCTTTCTTGAAAATCTTAATTGTCCACAAGGATTATGTAGCAATTGTCTATTTTTAAGTGAGAAACAAAGTGTAAGTGACAAGGGGTAGTCCAAGTGGCAAAAGCGAAGTATGAGGGACAATGAAAAGTCAAAAGGGCAAGAATGAAGAACTTGCATGTTCATCAAGACGATTCATCGAACATGCAAGCCACGATTTTGGAGGCAACGTAGTGTAACAAAGCCTTCAGCGAAATCAAAGGACAATTTTGGAGAGTGAGACAAGGTGCATTACAACAAGAGGAATCTTTTTCGACAAGAAAACAAACGATAAAGTGGATTTTATTACGAAGACGCCAATCAATTAAAGAGGTGAAGGGATGATTTTGTGCACAACTGAGGAAATGATGAACAAGGGTTGAGGAGAGGTTGAAGACGAGTTTAGGGAAAGGATGAACACGCGTTGAGGAGAAGAAGACCGAAATGTTTCGTGAAGGATTGAGGAAGGAAGAATGAGGAGTAAACTATGAATTATGGAAAATTCTAAAACTAGGGTTTCCATAACTTGGACTTCACCATGTAACTCACTTCATGCTTGCCACTTTTATTAGTATAAATAAATGATTTTGATGGATTTGTAAAGACAGTAAGAGAGAAATCCAAATAATTTGAAAATTTGGGAAAATTTGAGATTTTCAAATTTTGTCTAATTTTTAATTATTTTATTAATTTTCCAATCTTTTAATTAATTAATTTATATATTATATTTTTTGTAATACTCGTGTTCCGACTAAAAGCAAATGCCAATTCTTTTTAAAATTTGTGTTTTCAAAATCTCTATGGAACTGGGAGGTTAAGAACTTTTGATTTAGAAAAAAGAAAAAGGGAAAAAAACAAGCTAACAAAATTCCAGTCGGTTCTCTCACATTGCTCTCCTTCCCTCCATAAACGATTTTACAAATCCGCCACTGCAGCCGCAGGCTCTCCACCGCTCGCCGCCCTCACTCGGTATGTAATTCTCATTCTCTCCTATTCAACATGAAATTATCGATGTGCCGGTTGATCCTACCGAACCTAAAACCGACCCGTCGGTTCGACTATGGAGCTCCGTCTTCAAAATTATGAGTTCTGGAAAACTTGAGCTAACCTTAAGTACCTTGGCGCTTGCAGTATAACCAAGGCAGCCAAGAAGATGGAACCGGAACAAATGGCGGATAGGTCTATGGTGGAAGCTGAATATGGTTCTAACATACCCACCAGTCGGAAAAGAAAGGCTGATACAACAGCCGATTGCAATAACGATGGTCGACGAGCAACGCTCATGAAAAGAATTAAATTGTCTTTGACAAGGCCATCGTTTGTTCTGGGGCTTGCTCCCAAGATGGTGAGGGCAGAAAATCGAATTACATTGCGGAATGTCTTGCACAAACTTATGAGGCAGCAAAACTGGGTGGAAGCAAGTGGAGTATTGAGCATGTTACTGCAAGGGACTTTGCGGGATAATTCTCCTATTAGGAATCGTTTGAAGTATTCGGTAATAGAAAAATGTTTATAGACTCATTTCATTGATCAGTATACAATTTCACAAGATTTGTATATTTCACTGAAGGAGGTGAAGAAATTATGTACATGAACATCGTATGTAGAAAATATACTTGCTATGGGCGATTTATTTATGAGTTTGTTGGTTTTTGCACCCTTTGTTATATAAAGTACAGAGCAAACTTTCTCTCTGTTAGAGCTATGCCATAAGCTTTAGGAAGCTCAATAATTAACTTGTTTACTAAACTTTTGAAAGTACTTCTGTGTGTGTAAGTGCTAGAGGGGTAGAACTAGAAGGCTCTCAAGATGGCAAGCTGCAAAGTAGACCCCTTTGCTCCTTGCTTTCTTGCCTTTTACCATCTTTCTTCCTTAAAAATTATTTGGTGTCTAAATTCTCTTTTATAATCTTTCTTCCTTAAAAATCATTTGGTGTTTAAATTATCTTTTATCATCTTTCATCCTTAAAAATCATTTGGTGTCTCAATTCTCTTTTATCATCTTTCTTCCTTAAAAATCATTTGGTGTCTAAATTCTTAGTGTGGTCGGGGAACTCATCCTCCTTTTTGTTTGGGTTTTGTTGTTTTTTAATTGGTAGGGTAACAATGGATGACGACTACCTTCTGTCCATTGTTGAGGGGTACAACTTTAGGATTGGGAGAAATGATTGGAGACTGTGGAGTCCCAACCCTTTGGAGTGTAAGACTTCTTTTTGTAGCTTCATTGATCATTCTCCCGTTGTTGAATTAGTCCTCTCCATAGGATTAGGATCCCTAGGAAAGTGAGATTTTACCCGGCTAGTTTTACACTGACGTGCCAACACGGTGGATTGTCCTGAGAAAATTGCCATGTGATGTAGCTTACGGTAAAGCTTAGGAAATTTATGAATAATTCTTCTGATATCTTTACTAATGAGAGGAGAAGCCTTTTATAGGCTGAAGTTTACAAGAGTTTGTTGAAGTTAGTTATTTTAGAACTAACTCAACATACAAGAATGGTAGCTCAAGATACACAAGAATTAACTAAAGAATACCTAATCTTAAGATACAAGAATGGTAATTCAAGATACTCAAGAATTGGTTAAAGAAATACTAAAGAACTTAAAGAAACATCAAGAAAGGAGGATGTTCTACATCACCATGTGACGTAATAAAAATTGGGGTAATTTAGTAAGTTCAAGATTAGTTACCCTATCCCTCATGTAATTCTCTATAAATAGAGTCTCCTATTTTATTGGATACATTCTCACTAATAAAAAGACTCCTGATTTGATTCTTAGAGATTTCTCTCATTTTAGCATTTATTATGTTTTTACTCGGGTTATGATGCTTGGTGCTATGGGGGTAACCTAGTTGAGATATCGAGGTGCGCCTCTTGTTCCCTCTAGGACTCCCTTGATTACAACTTTTTTATTGCTCTCTTTGTATAAATCTCTTGTACTTTGAGTTCATATTAATAAAGAGGTTTTGTCTCCGTTTCAAAAAAGCATTTAGGCTACATCACCACACTAGTTGGTCCATTCTTTTCCATTATTTTTTGGAAGGCGGAAAAAGACTTGGACCATGTTCTCTAGAGGTGTGAGTTTGTGAGCTTTATGTGGGACTACTTCAGACTTCAGATGTTTGTTTCATTCTAGCTCGTCATAGAGATACTTGTGATTTGATTTAAGAGTTTATCCTCCATCCGCCTATTCGTGAGAAGGATCAGTTTTTATGGCTTGCAATGTTGTGTGATTTATTGTGGGTTTTTTGGGAGCGAGAGAAAAATAATAGGGTATTAGAGAGTCGGAAATGAATCACGACCTTACTTGAACAGATCTGTTCTATAAGTTTCTCTTTTCTTTGCGAGCTTTGATTTCAAATACTTTTTGTAATTATTTGATAGACTCTATTTGGTATAATTGGAGCCCTTTCCTTGAGCGGGGTTCCCTGTTTTTGTGAAGCTTGACCTTTTGTATGCTCTTGTATTTTTTTTCATTTTTTATCAATGAAAGTTGTTTTCATTTAAATAAAAAGACTCTTAGAGTTGGGTATCTAGTCCCTTTCTGTCTTATTTCATTCTATATAGGGTGGTTTCTGTTTCTCTAATATAAACTGATATCATTTGCATTATTGAAGGTGGTGTATCGTGCATCTACTTCTTACATATAATTTGTTTGTTGTGTTAGGTCTTGGTGGTGTCACAACCACTTGCATTTGATGCAACTATCTCATAAAGAAACTTTTGCTTTAATATACCAATCAACTTCTTCCATGAAATCTACTGAATGTTCTTACGAAAAAAAAGTGAAATCTACTAAATGTCACAAAAAATTCTTTTTAGGCTTCAATGGAGCTTCTTAAGCGTATAGAAGGAGATCGTATGAGGCCAGATAGGATCAGGCACATTTATGACATTTGGATGAAGAAGAATGGACCACTGAAACATTGGCCCATTGAGGTATGGGTTATGGAAATTCTCACTTGCCACATGCTATCTTGAAGGGAACACTGCATATTACACGATGATTTTTTCTTTTTGCCGAGGTTGAATATACAACAATGAATCATATAAAATTGCATTTAATTAATTTATGTTTTTAAAATAGATTAATAGTTTATGCTATTCAATTTGCTTGAAATTTGAATAAAATAGCATGTATGATAAATATTGGAAGTGGAAGCATAATAAGGTATGTTGTCAAGTGAATTTCTCAAATTTCTTTTGCTCAACAACTTGATAGTTTTGTTGACTAGTTAAAGAGTTAGTTTTGATGTTATCTCTTCTGTTCTTTTCTTGGGAGTTGGACCTGTTCTTCATACATTTTTCTTTGTTTTCTATATAAAACAGGCTTTCCCCCTTTCTTTTATACTTTTCACTAGCAAGAAGACAACATATACAAAATGGATTTTGTAAACTCCCTTGTTGATTTTTAGTTTTTCATAAAAGATGTCTAAAAACCACTAATTTTAATCTTGAATCAGCACAAGTATATGGAACTTCCAATGAGAAAGTTCAATCAGGGTTAAGCTCAAACCTCATTTTTGATTCCTGATTTGAGTCTTCTTATCTTTCTTGCTATGGAGTCCCATGTTTGATTCATTCACTCTGTCATTGACATCAGCATCGTTATTATTTTCTTTTCTAGAGAGGAGAGATTGATTTGTCTGTTAAAACTTGACTTACATGCATGGGAGGGAATGATATAAGCACATACCTTGAATCTACAATACAATAAAACTATACAACTTCCTCACTGAACCTTGTGATTCACCTAAAGTTAAATGACTTGAAGTCATATTTTGAATATGGACTTATAGAAAGTTGTTATAATGGAAATCTGTTGCACGCTGTTTAATAAAATTGAAGTTCCTATGAAACTCTAGGTTTGTTCCTTGAATGTTGAATAGGATATAGCTTCAAGTTGGTTAGGATTTTAATCATTTTTGAAGCATTTCACTTATATTTATTTATTATTTCATTGAAAAAAGAAAGAAAAACTCTCTCCCATCTTGTTAACAAAAGCATGTCTCAACTAATTAAGGCAGTGTATCATCGATTAGAAGGTATGATATTATGTTAGGGTATCTCCTAACAAGAAAACTTCAAGAACACAAGAAATACAAGAACACTCAAAGATAGAATTATATTGCAATGTAAGAGGATTTACTATATAAAAATAGCCTTTTGAGAGGGCTATCTCTCCTAAATTCCCTCAATGGAAATTTCTACCAAAATGAACCACACCTTGCTCTCAACCCACCCCCTCTATTTATAACCTAAAAACCCCAACAAGCTTACTAGCTAAATACTAATATGCCCCTACTAATAACTATACTATTCTAGTATTTCCCTAACTAGGGTTCTTACATAAGATGGATTTCCTTTGTGGATTTGGCCTATACCTTTAACCCATTGCATCACTTTGTGAACTGTTTGTCTTTCCACTGCTTAGTCGTAAGATTCTCTTTTTGTTTCACTCTTCTAGGAGTTTGTATGTGTGAGCATTAATCTCTTTTCATTAATTTTTTGAAAAATCTCTATTTTTTTTTATAAAAAAAGGATAGTAAAGTGGTTTGCCAAATTCTCCCAAATGCATGTAGAGATAAAGTGGCTCTGGCTTTGTCCTTGAGAAATTGATCTGCCTTAATTCTTATGCGTGTTGCATCTATACAAGTCTCATGTTTCCCCCAAACATCTGCTTGCTTATTCCAAGATTTCAATGGTTATGCAGGACAGATTTATGGTCCAGTTGGAATACATTCTTTTCTGCCTTGAAGAAGGAAAAACGGAGGATGCACATCAGGAGACTTTAAGGTATGGTATTCAAACTGGGTATATAATTTGTGTACTTGTGCATGTTTGCAAGTTTTGCTTTACTTTTTACAATCTTATTTGGTTTGAACGTTTAATCTAAATGGATATTGAAACCATATTAGTTATTTTTTTAAAAAGGATACGAGTCTCAAAATAGAGAGACAAAGCTCAATGTACATAAGGGGTATACATAGAGCAATAGGGGGGATCAGTAGGCGCACCTAGTCATCTCAACTAGGTTGACACCCCTTTAACGAACTAGGTTGACACCCCTTTAGCGCCCTCATCACATCCAAAAAGCGAAAAAAAACCCATATACAAGGTTTCTAAAAGCAATACAATATCAAATCAAAGGCCACAATACAAGGCCAAACAAGATGAAAGAAAAAACTATCCAAAACAGAAACATAAGCAAGACAGCAAGCCGGACACAAAACAAAAATAATAATCCTTGATGGAGCAAAAACTGATTGGAGCAGAAGGCTGATTTGGAAGGCATGATAATCTAGAACTTCAAGGTGGGAAGGCTATAAAGGCTGGCCAATTTAAAACAATCTTCTGCGAAGAGTAATCCTGAAAATATTTAGATAATGAGCACCATGAAGATGCATTCAAAAGAGCAGAGTCATAGCGTTCTTTTCAAACCAAATTTCAGCTAAAAGTGCGTTTACTGCATTTGCCCACAACAATTCAGCTGTCTTTTTCTTCAAGTCTGGACCAGCAAGAATTTGAGACACATTGTTCTTAAAAACATGATAAAAAACCCAACAAAAATTGAATGCTTGGAGAAGGCGGAGCCAACACTTAGATGCAAAGACACAATCAAATAAAAGGTGCTGGATGTTTTCCATGTTATCAACACAAAAGGGGCAGACATGAGGTGAGAGGGCATGGGAGGAAAGCTTTCTATGAAGTACTGAGGCACGGTTTAAATTTTCGAACAGTATAATCCATATGGATATATTTATCCTTCTTGGACTGTTAGATTTCCAAAGCCTTTTGTACAAAGAACTTTCCAAAGGAGAAGATGTCGAAAGATGCTAACCAGTGATTTTACCGAGAAGGAACCTGAGTTTTCAAGGGACCAAAACCTTTGATCTGGAAAGGAGGCTGGCTGTGAAGAAGAAATCTGACTCAACAAGGTCTGAAAATCTAATATTTCTTCATCATTAAGCAATCTTATGAAATAGATGGACCAAGAGTTGGTTGAAGAGTCTCGATGATCTAAAACAGACCCATTTGGATTGAGTGTGATCGTAACCAATCTTGGAAATTTACACTCCAAAGTGATAATGTCCATCCAAGGGTGCTTCCAAAACAATATTATGCTGCCATCACCTAATTTGAGAAGAGCCAATGAATCAATTTTGCTCCATTGCCTTGATATGCTAATCCAAGGACTTCTTAGACTCATGGTTTTTTTTTCATTTGAATGTCAGTTGAAAGTACTACTTCTATTAATGTTTCTGGTCCCTTGACACCAAAGGGAATTTTGTTCTTTTGAGAAACGCCATCCCCACTTAGACAATAGGGCCAGATTCTTGTGCTTCAACTTCCCCAAACTAAGTCCTCCATCTTTGTAGGATTTAATTACAGCATCCCATTTTACTAGGTGGTTTAGCTTTCCTCCCTTGTTTCCTTCCCAAAAGAGCTTTCTCACGATTCTTTCCAAAGAGCTTAAAGAAGATTCTTGCATGAGGAAAACAAACATATAGTATGTGGGGAGGTTGGACAAAACTGATTTGCATAGTGTAATCCTCCCACCCTTAGAGAGATTGTATCTTCTCCATTTATCTAGCTTTCCATGGACTTTATCAAGAATGGGCTGCCAAAGTCGAGCACTTTTTGGATAACCTCCCAAAGGAAGACTGAGATAAATGAAGGGGAGACTTTCTACCTTGCAGTTTAAAATGTTTGCGGTTGAAATAACCTTGCTGTCCTCAATATTTAAACCACAAATAGCTGATTTCTCCCAATTAATCTTTTGATCGGACACCATTCAAAGACTAGTAATGATTTCCTAAGATTTTCCATCATTTCCTCATCAAATTTACAAAACAAGAGTGTGTCATCCGCAAATTGAAGGATAGGAATGTGAATCCTATCTTTTCCAACTACAAAGCCTTCAAACATTTCTTTCTTATGAAGGTTGGAGAAGAGGCTGCTCAAAACTTCACTAACCAGAAGAAAAGGAAAGGAGAAAGAGGATCTCCTTGTTTAAGACCCCTTGAAACTGAAATTCTTCCTATTGGCCTTCCATTGATGAAGACTGAATATTTAGGATTCTTGATACATCTCATTATCCATACGATCCATCTTTCGACGAAGTTCTTACGCATTACTTTTTCTAAAAATGCCCAATCCACTCCGTCGAAAGCCTTTTCAAGGTCTAATGTATTTTGTATAGAGAGACTTGGACCCTATTTTAATTCCTCTTGGCCTTGTATTTTGTTCGGTCGAAACCATTGACCATTCGAGGGGATTAGGAAGAGAGCCAGCTTGAGGGGATTTTGTATAGAGAGATTTGTAGAATTCAATGATGAGACTTTCAATTCCATTAAAGGACAAGCTACGTCTTTTTTTTTTTTTGCAGCAAGGAAACAATGGAAGAAACTAGTATTTTCATCTCCCAATTTTAGCAAATTCAGCTTACATTTTTTGATTAAATCTCTTTCCTCTCTTCTGTAGATTGCTAAAAGGTCCGATTTAATAGACAATTTCAGAATGTTGTCTAAGGATGACATGTTCAAAGATTCTTCCTTGATTTCTTCATTTGCAAGAGCTTGGAGCAAATATTCTTCTTGCTTTTTTCTAGCTCTTTCACTGTCCACAAGCCAAGATTTCAAGTAGCTTTTTAAATTTCGAAGTTTTGAATAAATGACAAAACCAGCCCGTCCTTGATGATTTCTTGAGGTCAAAGAATTTTTTATAGTTTGGCAGCACTGCTTATCGAGCAGCCAGCTGTTACAAAAGCGAAATGGAGAGGGGCTCATTCAAAAGCACCCGCATCTAATAAGATGGGGAAATGATCTGAAGTGAGTCTTTCCTTTCGAGAGGCTCTGGTATCAGCAAAGGATTCATCCCAATCATCAGTTACTAGGAACCTATCCAGCAGAGAACGTGAAACTGACCTTCCTTCTCTTGAGTCCTTGACCATGTGAATTTACCGTTGGACAGCAGAATTTCTAGCAACTTTGACTCTCTAATGAACTTATTAAATTTTCTCATTCCCCTTGTTAATCTTCCTACTGGAAATCTCTCTTGCACCTTTCGAGTGATGTTGAAATCCCCTCCCAAACACCAAGCTCCTGTACAGAGGTTTGAAAGAAGAGACAACTCTGGCCAAATTTGGTTTCTATCTGGTATGTGTGGGTCCATAGTTGTTTGAAATCCAGCAGATTTTTCTATTGATTGTGCTGCATTTTATTGATATAGAATATCCTCGTTTCAGGACTTCCATAACCGACAACTTAGATTTATTCCACATAATCAGCAATCCTCCTGATCTGCCGTTAGCTTCAACAAGGTCCCAGCCAATTCCTTTTGAACTCCATAGTGCCTTTATAATACAACAGTCAATTTCTTCTCTTTTGGTCTCGTGAATCATTACTATATCTAGATTAACTTTCTTCAAAAGTTTTTCAATAGCCAATCGTTTCAATTGACCCATGATTACTCTAGTGTTCCATGATATAATCTTCATCCTGATTACCCCTGCCTTAGATCAATTCAATTTCACAGGCTGCTAATAATGGGATCAACTCTTGAGGGGGAAGGATTCTTGCTGTCTTACACGAACTTTCTTTCTCTGGGGAGGAAAACAGCTTAGTAATGTCTGGGCCTAGAGAGTCATTATCTTCTAGTTTCTCTGTCTCTGTTTGGATTTCTTCTTCCTCAACTGGTTCAATTTCAGCACTACTCACACCGATGACTGATTCAACTTCCATAATTTCATCTTCTGGGTTCTCTACATTCTTGAAACAAGAGGTACCTTGCACAAAATTGAGAAATGAATCAGAAAGCTTTGAGGAGGATTGAAAAAAATTATTATTATTTAAAGATGAAGGCAGTACTGACCTGTTACCTCCAGAATTTTGAATTTGTAACTTCACACAACTTTCTTCTAATAAGTTAGAGTTAGCCAAGCCCGTCCAAATGTTGCGAAAAGATATGAACCCCTTTGATAAAGGTCTTGAGGTTCTTGGATAATTTTCTGGATTGGTTTGGGATGACTTTCTTTACAGAGAAGGTTTTATTCTTGGAAGAAGCTGGTAATTTTGGTTGAGTACAAAATACATAAGATGGCCCGAAAAGGAAATAGCTTGGTGGAGAAAAGGACTCTGATTCTTCCTCAAACTCGTCACAATACCAGCAGCCATTGGTTTTCTGAGTAATAAATTTCGTGGGGCGTACCAAACATGTGTCATCTTTTAATAGGCTTACTGATACATTATATTGGAGAAAAACTGAATGGGGAGGACTAAAAGAGCCGTTTTTTGAGGTATTAATTGGCCGCTTGACAGTCTTTTCTATTTCTTTTTTCGAGATCTGAATTTCTCTCTTCTGGTGTAGTCTTTTCCTCCTCTAAGCACGTGGAGAAGCCAGCTTTATCCAGATTTGTATTTTGTCCCCTGAAACAGGTCTTTTCCGGTGAGGGTTCCTTGATTGAATTTTTTTTTCGGCCGAGTGGGTGATGTATTTAGCTTGTACTGTCCTTTACTGATCCTTTACTGTTCTGTTAGTTACGCTATTAAGTTACTGCTACAGTTAGTCACTGTTCTGATATATTTTAGAAGCTTTATAATTAGGCAGTTGTAACTTGCTGACTTTTGGGGTTAGTATGAAAACCCCTAGTTTGTCATTTAAAAAAGAATATAATAAAATTCCAGAACAAAGATTTTAGTCTTCTTGAGTGTCTCTATCCATCAATTTGGTATCAGAGCTTCACCGGTGAAGGGAGCTGTGACCGACAAGAACACCTCCGGCAAGGGAGAGGATGTAGTGCTGAATGAAGAAGAGATCTGTCCACGCACTTTGACTACCCGATTGACGGCCGTTGAAGAAAGCATGGTAGAAGTGTTCGACCGAATGGGAAATCTTGAAGCCCGTGGAACGACTTGCTCGCCGGCTTGAAGTGGCGTTGACTGCCCTTCCCCAGCAGCAAGAAATCAGCAATAGAAACCACCAAGAAGTTCGGCACATTGCCAGCCGAATTTCTGGCCAATTATGCCACAAAGAACGTCAAAATTCAGTCCAAGATTGGGGGCAACGAGGCACTCGAGGGGCTGGAGTACATAGAGCTGGACGAAATCATCAAGAAAGAAAGTTTGAAGTGCAAGAAAGGAGAAAACTAGTCCAAGATTACCAAGAACCCCATGTAAGAATTCAAGAATACAGCCAAATTCTTCAAGAAAAAAGGTTTGAAGCTCAAGAACATAGGAGACCTAATCAAAAGTATCAAAAAGTTTCCCCAAGATTTCAAGATTGCTTTCAAGATTTTGCAAGAACGACTCAACGTGTAGATCAACCATCAATTTATTTGCAAGAGTCCAAGAACAAATTTGCTTCATATACAAAAGAAAAAACAAAAGAATCACAGTTGGAAAATTTTCAAATAGAAAATCTTGAAGATAAAATTGAAGAACAAGATTTTGAAAATGTTGATTTGGAAATGGTCACAAGTGAAGAAAAATCCAACGAAGAAGATGAAAAATAAGTATTAAACACCGAGCAAAAATCGAACAAGAACAACGAGACATTGATTGCTGTGGAAATGAATCTTCAAACCGTAGAACTTGAAGCGAATGATAAAGAAAATATGATTCTTGAAGGGTTTTCTTCGAAAGCAAATTCTTTTAAAATTGATTCTTTGAATACGATTTTGAGTGAGATTGAAGGAAACATCTTTTTTGGGTTTACAGTTGATGGAGAGGTTCATCTTTTAGTGGCCATGTTTGATTTTTTGTCTCAAGTTTATCCCTTTGATCATAATATTTTTGTTCAAAACATAGGAGGTTGGTATGGTCATTCTCCGTTGAACAAGTTTATTTCATTCTTTTTTTTGCTTCATAAATTTTTTCTTTGTAAAACTTGGGACGAGTTTTTCTTTTTGGAGGGATAGAATGATGTAAGAAGACTAAGGGTTAATTGGGTAGTTAGGTAATATTCTAGGTTTATTCCCTTTTTACCCCCAATTGTAATAGAAATCTGTAAATAGGAGCCTTCTCCTCTTGTATGAAGCATATTATTCATTCTAATAAAAAATCCATAATCTTGGTTCTTGGAGGATTTCTCCTTGAGGTTACTTAGATTACGTCAGTGAGATTTTCATCTTCACACCTCAGCTTCCTTAGTGCCTCAAAAGGATTCCTTGAGATGGAATGGGCATTTTGGTTGAGAAAATTCCAGGTCTTTGGGAGGTCATCACCTTGGAGTTCTCATCAATAATTATTGAATTCAGTCTACATAAATCAATAGGATTGGAAAAATCACTATGAGATAAATTATGATGAACTGTTGCAGGAACTTCCAAGGGTTCAAAATCCTCAAAATGAAAGAAAAAATTCCCTCAGGTCTCACTCTTTAGCTCTATAGTTGGAATCCACAAAGATTATTTTGGACCTTAATTCTTGCTTCAGAGCACTTGATCAAGAGATTTATACAAAGAGCGCAATAAAGAAGAAAAAGAAATGGGGAACCTATAGGATTAGGAGGCGCACCTGGACATCTCAACTATGTTATCTTCAATATTGAACCTCCCCTTTTCGAACCAGATGCAGTAGAAAGACCCTACGATTTTGCAACTTTTGACTTCCATTTTCGGAAAAGATGGAGCTGTGACTCCTCAGGTTTGACGTCGGTGACGTGACTGCGAGAAATTGTGACCGGAGAAGGCGTGGCTGGAGTGAAGGGAGAAGAGGGTGGGTGAGAGGAGAGGAGAGAGAGAAGAGAGTTAGTTGGAGTCTCTAAAACATTAAAATTTATCGAAACCATATTAGTTATTAGCCTATCATTTGTCTACTTGGAGATGTTTCCAATTTCATGACTTAATGACTAGTTGAACTTTCTTGACTTAATGAATGGCCGAACTTTTTATTTGCTCATTCTAGTTATTTTCAACTTTGGAAGTGGGATCAACATAGATTTTTGTCTTTGTTAATTGCATCACATATTTCATTCCTTCTTCCTGCCTTTGTTTATCAGATGATTAGGTTATTTCCAAATTCCAACGTTTTCAAGAAAATAATCTCCAGTTGCCTGTTGGTCTTTCGTTGGCATCAAAGAATTTGTTCTCTATTGTAGTGAAAACCATTTTAAAAGATATTTGGTTTTAAAGGCACACGTTGATGCTTTTCGGGTCCCCAAATTGTGCAGAAATTCTTCGAAAGAAATCTCCAAGCAGGTGCTTCCAGCCTTCGGTTTGCCCTCTTTGTATGAAAGCTAATGAGTCATTGCTTCATCTCTTCCTACTTTGCCCCTATTCCTCTATTTTTTGGAATAGTTTCTTCTCCATCTCTGATATTTCTTGGGTATTCGACGCCTCCTTCAGCTCCTCGGTGCTTCAGCTATTGGAGGGTCCACCTCTTCCTAAGAAGCCTCGGCTGATTTGTTTAAATCTTTTAAAAGCTCTTTTAGCGGAATTGTGGTTTGAATGTAATTAGCAGATCTTTCAAAACAAGAAAAGATCAAGCTCAGAAATTTCAATTCAGTGATGCAGCAGCTTGGTGCTCTAAACAAGTTTTTTGCAAATTACTCCATTTAAGACCTTTGTCTCAATTGGGCAGTTTTCTATCTCAGTTAGTTTTCTAGGACTACTTCTGATGTGGTGTTCCCCGTCTGGATTTCCATGGAGCTTATTTCTATGCTTTCTTTTTTATTTTCTCAGTAGTATCTTAGTTGTACTAAAAGGCTCATCTGTTTCTGGACTTTTTTCTTTTCTAGTTTTCGATGATTTTTTAGTTCTGCTGTATTGGCTGGATTCCGCTCTCATTTTAATAGGCTGGATCTTGTTCTCTTTGTTGCAGTAGGCTAGTTTTAGTTGGGATATGATATTTTAGTGCTAAGGGGTGTCAACCTAGTTGAGATGTCCAGGTGCAATTTCTGATCCTTGTTCTTCTTTCGCTTGTTTAGACTTCTTTATTTAGTTCTTTGTATAATTCTCTTGTACATTGAGTTCTTATTATTAATAAAGAAGTTTGTCTTCGTTTAAAAAAAAAAGCACACATTGGAATCCTTGGAAAGATATCTTGTTTGAGCTTCCTACCTTTTCTCCTTTTGTGAAATATGTCGTGGAGAATGGAAAGGACGCATTTTTTCGTGGGAGGATCAGTGGGTGGGGGAGGGTGCTCTTTCTTCTGTCTTTCCTCATCTTTATCACCTTTCTTCCATTAAAAATTGCCCAATTTCTTACTTCTTGATTTGGTCGGAGAACTTTGTCTTTTTCCTTTGGGTTTCGTCGTAATTGGTCCAATAGGGAAACAGTAGAGGTTGCCTCTCTTCTTTCTTTATTGGAGGGATGCTTGTTTTGGAAAGGGAGAATGGATATTTGTCTTTGGAGTCCAAATTCTAGAGGGCTTTTCTTATAAATCCTTATTCAGATTGCTTGTAGATCCCTCTCTCATTGGGAAGTCTGTTTTTGATACCATTTGAAGGATTAAGATTCCTAAGATAGGTTTTGTTAGTAGCAAGTCTTGCTTGGTCGTGTGCACACTTTTGATAGACTTGTTAGGAGGAAAACTTCACTTGTGGGGCCTTTTTGAGGGCAAAGGAAGACCTGGACCATCTCTTGTGGGGTATGCAAGATCTATGTGGAGCTTATTCTTGCAAGAGTTCGATGCCAGCATTGCCTGGTCAGAGAGATGTGCGTGCGATGACCGAGGAATTCATCCTCCATCTGCCTTTCGAGAAAGGCTGCTTTCTATGGCTTGTTGAGGTGTGCGATTATGTGGGATATTTGGAGGGGAGAGAAATGATCGGGTTTTTCGAAGGAAGGATAGGGCCTCTACTAAGATATGGTCTTTAGCGAGATTTCATGTGTCCTTTTGGGCTTCACTTTCTAATCTTTTTTGTAACTATTCACTAGGAAATATCAATCTTAGTTTGATCCCCTTCCTTTAGTGGGTATTTTTTTGTTGGGCTTGTTTTTTTTATATGCCCTTGTATTACACTTTCTGAATGGAAGTTGTTTCTATAAAAAAAAGAAAAAAAAGAAAAATACTTTGTTTCCACGGAATTATTGTTTTGGTTCTGCTTGTCATAAAAGCTTTTTGGTGTTTCCAATTCAAGCACTTTGCTAGATACACTATTTAGGTCTTTGTCTCAATTGAAATTCTTTAGTCAACCTAGTTATGCTATGTATGAACGTAATGGTGGATGTTAAGAAAGAATCGGAAATGGCTTTAGTCACACTAATTATACTTGTTTTCTTTTGTCAGCCTCATGCAAATGCCTGAATCTGTGAATGATCCAATGTCAAATATGATTATAGGATTGACATTTAGGCAACTGTGGTTCTCTACCATTCCAGAAGAAATTCAGTGGAGGGACTCTCTCCAGTTTCACTCTCCAATTCATTCAGATGGGATGATTTTGAACTCAGATGGGTGTTCCACCAGCAACTCTCATGGTGATGGTGCCTCGTATTGGAGTAAGACAGAGACTTCTGTCATGAATGGTAAATTAGTTCAAGTAGATAGTGAAGGACACACTGAAGCTTCTTTCGATGTTGATCATAAGATTCATAACATAAAAGTGGAAAGTCATCCTCAGAACTTTGAGGCACAAGATTTTTGTGTTATTTCTGCCGAAAAAGATGAAAATGAAGCTTCTTTCTCAGACAATGGAGGTTATCAGCACTATGTTTCAATTTTCTCTGCTCTTGGTGAGTTCGAAGTTACACGATTATATGATTATTAAGCCTTCTCTAGATACTGTGCCACTCATAATTAGATTCCTCAATTTGAAGGGAGCTTTTGTGCTATTCGTTCAATCATCTATCTAGGTTACCCAAGCATGTGAAAGTGTTTGAATTTTTTATTTCTTTGTTGGTTATGTTTAGTAGTATTTAGTTTATAGCCTTACATACCTCATACTTGCGCGCTCAGAGGCATATATGTACGGATGTATGCACCTACATATGTACATTTTTTTTTGGGCACAACGTTTTTTTTTCAAAGAAAACAAGATTTACATAAACAAATTTTCCCATAAAAATAAAAGGACATCAATATTCAACAAATAAACAAAAAGGAACCCCCTACCCAGTACTCTTTCAAGCAATCCAAGCTAATCCAAGCAAAGTACATACCAATCGCCCGAAGCCTATTAACAACAAAAGCCAAAACAATACACTGACAGTTAAAATAAGTTTAAGCATTCATTAGAGTCCAAGGGACAGAACAAATAAAAGCAGAGGCAGATTCACATACAGGGCAACTTTGGGATCAAATAAGCAGTGAGGCATTGCAAATGAAGGTTGATTCTAAGATCGAGATGGGAAGTGGAAGAAGGGGTGGTGGTATTTGGATACTTCCTAAGAAGAACAAAATTTGAATTTATTGTAAATATAAAGAAATATAAGATAAACCCAAGTACAAGGCACTTGGAACCTCCCTCCTGAGTACTCTCAAGTCTCACCCAACCCTAGATCACTCCACAAAATAAGCTCCTTTACTCTCACTTACCCACCCTCTATTTATATCAAGTTGTAACCACTTGAGTAACCACCCTTAAACAATAACTACTAATTACTAGTAACTTCCTATCTTTCTCATTACCCTTATACCCATTAACTAACATCATACTAAATATCTAGTACTTACATAAGGTAGGTAGAGCAAAGGTTTTGATGGGTGAGGGAAAAAGAGTAGAACCCCAAAATCATTGGGGTTCTTTATATCTTTTTGAGGTCTTAGTTGAATTCCATCTGGAAAAATCATATCTAGGAAATGTTGATCAGGAAGAAATGAAACAATCCGCAAGTGTGATGCCGGGATTGAATCTGTCATAAATGAGCATGTGAGAGAAAGGTTCTCTTCCAAGATCCGATGAACTAGATTTCAAAGAAGAGATGGAGGGGAGAGAAAAGGGAGGGAGAAAGGGAAAGAAAGATGAAGAAAGAAATTCACCTCATCCAGAAAAATTAATTCAGAAACCAATTATAAATTTATAAGCATTTTTCAAACCTTAGGACTAAAGTGTTTCTTTTGAAACTTTAGAGACCAAGTAGGCACTTATTGCAAACTTTAGGGACCAAAAGTACATTATTATTATTATTATTCTATGCTTCGTTTTGTTATATAATTTTGAAGGACTGGTTGTGAGCAAATAAGCATCAAAGAGCTTGGTTATATATGAGCTAGTTATTATTTTGATTTTTGATCATTTAGATGGACAGAAGAAATCAATTATTGACAAATGTGATCTTATATGCATTATAATAAGTCTATCCCTAAGTTGACATCTACTCTCAAACTTATGTTCATATGCGTATGCGTATGTGTATGCATATGCATATACATATCCATATGCACATGCAGATGCACATACACATAGTACACATACACACAATATACATTAATGCATTTTTAAATTTCTGCTTTGTAGTTTTGGGTTGTTTGTATGGCTAGATCTATTCTCGTCATTACCGTTGTATTTGCTTTGGGTTTAAGTCTGAATATGATGAGAGTGCTTTGGGGTGTTAACATAGTTGAGATGTTCAGGTGCACTTATTGATAGTTAGGGCTTTGACCTTGTCTCTTCATTGTATTATCTTATGTAATGTCTATACATTTTCTTAATGAAGAGGCTAGTTTCCTTTTTCAAAAGAAAATTCTTTGGAAATGTCAGTTGGTGGGCTCACGATTGTAAGTTATCCATGTTTTTTTCTTCTGTGTGGTGCCACAGAGGGATTGGATCCACTATTGTTACCTCTACATTTGCCACCTTCCATTGAGAATTGGGAGAATGCCATTAGTCTATGTGGTGAGTTTCTGAATGACTATTATAAGGATGCAGTGAAGCATCTAGACCTTGCTCTTAACTCAAATCCTCCAATATTGGTTGCCTTACTGCCTCTTATACAGGTAAAGCAAACCTAATTATTCAAAACTGTATTCCATTTAGATGATTCTTTCATAATATTTGATATCTTCTAGGTTGGCATACTGTACTTCACTATTCTCAATACTTGATATGTATGATTGAAGGTGACTATTATAAGGTGTGCACGATTTGTGGGTTTCTTAGAGAGTGGAATGATACAATCTTTAGAGGGAAGGAGCTTAACGCTTTTGATGTTTGGTCCCTCATTAGCTTCCATGTTTCCTTGTGGATTTCTGTAACAAAGCTTTTTTGTAACTATTTTTTAGTTATATCGTGCTTGATTGAAGATCTTTCTTGTAGGTTGCTTTCTTCCTTTGTGTGGGCTTTCTCTTTTGTGTGCTCTTGTTTTCTTTCACCTTTTTTCTCAATAAAAGCTTAATGGGCTCTCCCTCACGTCCTTACATCTCCCTCATAAACTGGAAGAGTTTTTTTGTAACTTCCCTTCTTGGATTTGCCATTATGTGCAATTTCATTATTTTATTGATATGAAGCAAATGAATTGAGCCTAAACCCACACTTCCTGTCTGTTATCTTTTCTTTTTAACGGAGACAAACCTCTTTATTAATAATAATTAATGAATGAGACTAATGTTCAAAGTACAAGAGTATTATACTAAGAGCAAAATAAGAAAAGGACAAAATCATCCAAACAAACTACACAAAGATGAAACCGGGCAATACAAAAGGGAAAAAAAACAACCAAAACAAACAATCACAATGAACAAGCTAATAGAGCGAAATCCAACAGAAAAATTGAAACTAAACAGAACCAAAACGAAGAGATCTGAATACAAAGTATAACGAAATAGCTCTCTAAAAAAGAAAACATTCGAATCTAGAAACTAGCAAGAAGATGCAACCGGCAATCTCAAAGCTTTCATGCCAAAGTAATCCAAAACCCAGAAGAGACTCGAAAAAGTCTTTCAAAATATCAGCATCAGGAAAGTGGCTTTACTTGCCCCCCATATGAAGAGAAAACCTAGAGAGACTAAAGATGGGCTTTTTTAGTGTTGCACGATTGGAGGAATCATTCAAACCCTTAGTGTTTCAGGAGACAATTTTCATAATAGCTGGGAGAAGGAAAAGGATGGCTTCATTTTTAAATTAAGCAAAAATAATTTCACAATCACTGACTATTGACAACAAATCTTTAGGCAAATCCATGGGAATTTTATTTGGGGAAGCCCTCATCATTAAACAAAACATTTAGGTCCATCCCTTAATTTCTGAGTCTAATTTAAGGTCAACCTTAATGGATTCAGCTGAATCTTCACTGCTAACACTGATAGGAGAGAAAATTTTAAGCTGGTTTTTTACTGAAAAATCATCTTTGCAGGGGGAGCCTTGCAGAAAAGATTCCTTTGAATTAGAGATGGTGGATTTAGAAAATTGAGTCACTTTGAAGAAGAATCAAAACATTTACTGACCTGATGAAGCGTTCAGGGATCTGAATTTTAGAGCTGTACACTTCCAAAAGATCCGGTTATTGGCAGAAACAGAGTGCTTGATGGGGCAGTTTCGAAAAGAGTCCAAAGGGGGAATTTAAGGTCACAAACCCCATTTAATTCAGATTTTAGAAGGCGGTCCACACATTGTTGAAGGAGGTTTGCTTGTGGATATAATGCTCAAGTATTTTTGGAACATGAGAAGACTTGCTACCTTTGGCACTTCTGAAATGGTTGGAAATACCGAATTCTGAAGAAAATTGGCCTCCTGCACTAACAGAAAGCGAAGAATTAGGTTCCGAAACATTTTTTGCTATAAATCTGCTGAGTTGTCATTCGAATTACTTGGGCAAAAATCATTTGTACTCAAAGAGTTATTAAAGTGGGCTCTTTTTTCTTTATTCCCCCCATTTAATAATTCACAAAAGAACTCTTCGACTACCGGAAATTTTTTTTTGATAAGAGACAAGTATATTCATATAACAAAATAGAACATCCTAAGGGCGAGGGACAAGAGGGCCCTCCCTGGAAGAAGCTAAAGAGCTAGGACATAATGGCCTTCCAATTGTTGAAAATCATAGAAAGGCTATAATTACAAAAGTGTTTGGTGTACTTCGTACTCCACCAAGAGGCTGTATGTTGAACCACAGTCCAAAAAGAATCAAAAGAATTAAATCTATCTTCAAAAATTCTGCTATTCCTTTCTTTCCAAATGCTCCACAAAAGGGAACGCGACGCACATTTCCATAAGATGACTACCGGAAATTTAAAAGCAGAATCATTAAAAGTGGACCCAACTGCCTGTTTGCAACAACTGTCTGACTTGGGTTTGGCAAAAATTAGAAATGGGGCCTGTTCAATTGCCCGCACATTCAATTCGTCTTCAACCTGACTGCCGGCTACTGTCTTCTTCTTTGGCATCGGTGGGATGGTCGGAAAAATCTTCAGAATTTCAAATGGATTTCTGCTTCTAGGGAGAGTTGGAAACACTGATTTCAGGATTTTTTGGACTGATGGAAAGAAGGAAGAATCAATATCTTCATCTAGCATAACTTCTCTAACTCTCAAACAATAAAGAGAGTTTTTTAAATCATCCTGAAAGGTAGGGGCTTTGAGGGGACTAGTAGGATTTAGGAATTCAAAATCTCCAAAATGAAGGTAGATATTTCCCCTCTTTAGATTAGTGATTTCAATCGTAGACTGTACAAAGCCACACAAGTTCTTCTTAACTTGAATCCGGACTTCACTAACACTGATTAAATTCAGAGTTTCGGAGGCTATATCTAAGAGACCTCCAAAGAGATCCTCAATAACCTCAAAGGTACTTCTACACCAGTAATCCAAAGGAAGGTTTTTAATTTTGAGCCAGCCGCCATAGTACTTCTTTTTTTGTGCTAGCCGCTATATCCTTGTCTAGTTTTTTGAGCCAGCCGCCAAAGCGATCCCCAATAGCCTCTGGAGCCTGACTTTGATGAGGAAAAAAGTGAAAAAGAGGAGATGGGAGCTATAGATGAAGGGTTGAAAGGAGGAGCAGTCGTTTTCTTTTGGAAAATAGCAGCTGAAATGACTTCAGTTCTTAACTTTTTGTTCTTAGGATTGGAGGAAAGAGGATCACCAAAAAGAGGGTTGTTGTATGGTTGAGGGGACTTTCCAACTGTAAAAGAAGATAGTCGAATTTTTCTCTTTCTTCATTAAAAGTGTCTCTTCAACTTCCTCTTTCTTGTTCCTTGCAAAACTAAAGTTCTTATTCACTCTCCTTCTTAAGTGTGGCTCTTCGAATCCAATTGAGTTCACTCTACTTTCCTTGGAGTCCAAATTTGAAAACATTGTCGCTTTAAGGGGGGTAAACGCAGTCGATGAGGCTAAAATCTGACGAGCTCCCTGTTTCAAAGCTTCAAAGGAATCCTTGCATATGAAGGAATTTTTCGGATTGATCTTAAGTATTCCACCCCTTATGGGAAGAATGAATCATCAACAACTCCTTCATCTTTTAAAGTCTGATGTAATCTCTGCAAGTTAAATGGGTTTGAAAAGTCCTCAAATGATAAATGACCCTTGGTGGGGGCTGGAGTGTGGTTAGGGACAAAAGGAAGGAAGAGAGGAGAGTGGAGGGAAGAGAGAGTCGTAATTGATGGCTGCATGTGATATATTAACCCTGACCTTATCTTAGAAAAGCAGATGCTCTCTTTTGTCTCTCAATTTCTTCTATGTAAATGCGACCCTCTTTTCAGAATAAACTAATCATCTAATCTTCTTCCACCACTTCATCATCTTGATCAGAAAAGAGGTCTGTACTTCACCTTCTTTTTGTGTCTAGATTTATTAAATGGCTGGAAAGAGTTTCCGTAGTCCAGTGGTTAGGACATTGGACACTGAATCCAGTATATTTCTATTAAATGACGGTAAAAATGAAGAAGAAAACGATCAGGTGCTGTTTTGATAATTTTCTTGTTACCTTATTCATTATAACATTTGTAAATGTTCCTGTCTTCTGCTCTGGAATTTACTGAGATAGATGATCGTTCAAACACCCCATTTCTTCTATATCCTCATCCCTTTTCTCTTGATGCTCAAATTTCAGTTGTTGTTGATTGGAGGTCGAATTGATAAAGCACTTGATGAAATGGAAAAATTCTGTCTTGATTCAAATGCAGCACTTCCCTTCAGGTACTAAAATCTGCTCAAAGCCCTTGGTTCTCTATTTTGCATTTACTAGCTTTTTTTGAAAAACGGAAACCAGACTTTTTCATTGAATTTTTGAAGATAGATTTAATTCTTTTGATTCTTTTTGGACTGTGGTTCAACACACAGCTTCTTGGTGGAGTACGAATTACACCAAACACTTTTGTAATTATAGCCTTTCTATGATTTTCAACAATTGGAAGGCTATCATTTCTTAGTTCCCTAGCTTCTTCCGGGGAGGGCCCTCTTGTCCCTCTCGCCCTTAGGCTGTTCTGTTTTGTTATATGAATATACTTGTCTCTTATCAAAAAAAATGAAATGAGTGTAATGCTTAAAGTACAATGAAGTGAACAAAGAAAAAATGAAAAATACAATGGAAATCTCGCAACAACAAGAACAAAATAAAAAGACGAAGTGACCAATCCTTGAATACAAATGAGGCTTAAAATGAATGGCAAACATCCAATGAACAAAAAATTTCCAAACTAGCAGCCTTCTGGCAGAGTACAGAGCTTGAAACTTGAGTGCCAGGAGCTTTGTAAGCAGAAAAACATGAGAATGAACTCATAACACGTTTTACATTTAGTAGTTTTTTTTTAAAACGAAGACAAAACTTCTTTATTAATGAAAACTCTAAGTACAAGAGAATTATACAAAGAGAGAAATAAAGAAGAAATAGAAAGGGGACATCTCAACTAGGTTGATATCCCGAGAAAGTAAATATCAAAGCGAAACAAAACCAGCAGAGGAGCAACCTAAAAACAAACAGCCTATTACAAGGGTCCAGAAAGAAATAGAAAATTCAGAAAAAACCCCCCCAAAAAAAAAAGAAACAATTACAATCTCAAATAAAATTAAACAAGGACAAGACTTCAAAGCTTCAAAACTTCGGACAGAGAGAACTGCAATGCAGAGAAAATGAACCAGCAACGGTTAGGCTCGATTAAGAAAGGCATTCGAGTTGAGGTAAATATCTTGAATAGAAAAATTAGCGGATTCCTTTTTTAACGAACACCAAGCTGCAGCACTAAGATCTACTGCACACATAATTTCTGCTCTTTGACTTTGCTTTATCGTGGAAGAAATGTTGATTTCGCATTCCGTTTCTGCCAATAACCCCTTTGGACTCTTTTCGGAATAACACTGTTTTGCATTTAGTAGTTGAAATTGAATATTTAAGAAATCAAATGCAAATTGTTCGAGAACTTAGATAAGGAACACCAAGTGGAAACCTTAAGTCTTGCTACTTCAAAACTTTCTGTCCATTGAAGATGTTCAATTTTGGAAACTCTTTGATTTCTTTCAAACCAAATTTCAGGTAGTAATGCTTTGACCACATTTAACCATAATATTTTGAGACATAGACTTCAAAGATGCTCCATATTGTACTTGAATGACATCATCTTTGAAGGAATTGCCAAATACTCATAGAAGATGGAAAGTTGACAAAATCACTAAAGAAAATTTAGAGATCCGTTGATTCATTCTTCTAGCAATAAAAAGAATAATGGCATTCAAAGAAGAGATGCTGAAGGTCTTTACTTGCCACCATATATAACGGACAACGCAAATAGATGGAGAAATATAATGCAATCACAATTTGCTTCGCAGCACTGAAGAACAATTTAGAGATTCATTGGGCATGATCCAAATAGGAACGTTAATTCTTTTTGGAGTATTCGACTTCCACAAAGCTTTAAACCTCTTTTTTTTGAAAGGGAAACAAATCTCTTTTAGTAATAATTATGAGACAAAAACTCAAATTACAAGAGAAATTATTTAGTGAGCAAAAGAACCTAGGGATCAATAGGTGCACTCGGACATCTCAATTAAGTTGACACCCTATAGCTCCATCATATTCGCACAAACTAGGAAATACTTGAAACCTGAGACCAAACGAGCGGCCTTTACAACTGACATGCCTATGTTATTTCAAAGGGAAGTCAGAGAAATTTTTTTCAAGATTTGATAGGCCTTAAAGAAAAGAAGAAATTAGAGAAAACAACTTTCAATGATAGCATCCCACTTCTCCCAATTCTTGCAGAGAACCAGAAAAACAAAGAGTAAAAGGATAACCCACCCCTGGAAAACATTCAGCTATTATGAGACCATCTCTGGGTTCCTTCTTCTAACAAACAATATTGTGGGCCCACAAATCATGTAAACTCTCCTCCTGCACCCTTTCCTTTTCTTTTCACACGCTTACAGGTCTACACCCTTGTGATTCGGGGCCTATCAAGTTTGTTTTTGTCATCAATTTTACCTTCCTATCGTTACATTTCCTTTGTTATATGGGAGTTCAAATTGTAAATTCATAAAATGTCTTATTGAATTCATTATCATAAGGTATCCCTTTGGCATGCAAGTTTCTTTGCTATCATGTTGAATTTATAGTATGTAGGAGGAGGGAGGAGGTCAGAGCTTGTTGCATGTGACCACCATTTTTGGCTATTTATTCATCCAATCTTTTAATGTAAATTTGTAGTCACCCTTTGTGTTTAATTATCAGGAGTTGGGGCTTGTGTCCTTATTTTCTGCTGCCCCCATGTTGACTCATTTGTCCGAATGAAAGTTGGTTTCTTTATTAAAATTAAACACATAAAGAAGCATGAACGGAGCATACTTTCATCACATCACTTGTATTTGTGACTTTTTGTTGATCTTGTATTGAAAATAAGAGCCTAGTATAAGGGTTTTTTATTTTCGCTTCTTGGATATGATGAAGGCGCTAAGGGGGTATCAACTTAGTTGAGATGCCCGAGTGCGCCTGCTGATCCTCCCTTCCCTTTTCTCTTTGTATAACCCTTATGTACATTGAGCTTTTGTCTCTATTTTTCAATGGTAATAATAGTGACTCGTTTCCTTTTCAAAAAAAAAAAAAAAAATAGAGATTTACCTGTAACTAAATATTGATTTAAATATTCTGCAGATTGAGGGCTGCACTTGTGGAACATTTTGATCGTAGTAACAATGTCTTGCTTTCAACATGTTATGAGCAAACATTGAAGAAGGATCCAACTTGTTGTCATTCAATGGGAAAACTTGTTCAAATGCATAGAAATGGTATGTTAATTGCAGAAAACAGTTTTCTATGACGAACTATTAAATCTCAAGGAGAGAGATTTGAGATTATAATTTGTGGCTGAATTCCTCAAATAGTAGATAGATAGTTCTGACCTTGAAAGGCTATCTTAATTGGGTATTCTGGTTTTGTTTTCCAAACGTCAATTCTTCCTCTATATTCTTTGATCATCCCAGCCAGTTTATAGAAACCTTGACATAAAATGAACGCAACGCATGGAATTCTTGGATTAGAGTTCTCACCTTGAATAACATGAATTATGTCATGGAAAGATCAAATTACTTTCACCCTATATTGATTGTTGTATGCGAAGTGTGGTTGTGATAATCTGCTTGTCTATTATATATTTCTTGAAAACCTGTTTTGGAACTATGTTTTTCTTGTTGAATTCATTTTCTTATTGGAATTGCAGGCAATTACAATCTTGAATCTCTATTGGAAATGATAGCTTTGCACTTAGATGGTACATATCCCGAATATGATACATGGAGAGAGCTGGCTGTGTGTTTTCTGCAACTTCATCAATCTGAGGAGGATAGAGTATCAAGAGCGTGTTCAATTGGGACTGGCGGGCATAAGCTGGTGTCCTCATTGAACATTAACAGTAACATTAAGTTGTTAACTGAAAAGAACTCAAGAAACACTTGGAGATTGCGTTGTCGGTGGTGGTTGACACGCCATTTTGGCCATAAAATAACACCAGAGACTTCAGTTGTAGGTGAGCTATCAATCAATAGGATGACGGTTATGTCGTTTGGTTTATGGGATGAAAACATGTATTCGTTACATCCTATGAATGAAGATTCTTTCAATATGTAAATATTTCATGACTTTGTTGTTTGGTGTATGCAACAGGTAATTTGGAGCTGCTGACTTACAAAGCAGCATGCGGATTTCATTTGTATGGAAACAATTTCAAATATGCGGTAGATGTGTACAGCCTTTTAGATGAGCAAAACTATAGGAACTTGTTTTTGTTCTTAAAGAGGCACATGAAGAATGCGTTTGGACTCCGTTCTAAATTATAATTATGAGTTTTCTTCCCAAAATCAATATCATTTCCATTTTTATGATAATTATTTGGGTGTTTTTCCCTTTGGACTCTGTTCTAAGCTTCACGATCAGTTTCACGATCACCATTGTACTCTTCCAACCATTTGCTGTCGTAATTTAGGGTGTTTTCTTATTGCATTTTCAAGTGATTAAATTAAAAAAAAATTGTTTTTGATATAAATTCCAATGTGTTTGATATAGGGGTGATTATCGGTCGAAGTTGGTTTTTTGAAAAAATTGATCCCGAATCGACCAAAGTGTCAAACTGACCTCGAATTTGATGAGTAAGTGTCGATTGGTCAGTTTTTGTTGGATAGTTTTACACTTCAAAATATTTTTGAAAATTCTTGACGTGAAACTTTTCGAAATGGTCTCCTCTCGTTTCCATCGGTTTTGTTTGGCAACACCTAAAGTAGATTTTGGAATTGGAAAAATGAATTTATAAAATAATGTGGTTTAGAATAATCTATTAAAACCAAATTTTAGAAATTATTTTTTTTGTACGTTTAATAATTAATCTCCCTAATTTGTTTAAAACGTTTCGGTCAACACCTTCAACTATTTTCACCGAATAACATTTGATAATTGTCTACCAACATTCAACTATCATCTCCAATGACTTGCTCGTGAACCCTGAACAACTGTTTTTTATGCAATTGTCCATAGCAAATTTTTGTTTATTGTTTTTTCCACTGCTTCTGGTCAACCTTTGACGATCGCTTTTTTGACAATTTTAACTAGTAAAACTTTGGGTGACTGTTTTCTGGCGACTGCTGATCAACCACCATTAATCGCTGACAGTAAACTTTTGGTAACTGTTTTTCTGGCTGTTGTTTCTTATGATCAACTTTTGGTTACTATTTTACTACAACCGTTATTGGTCGACCTCTAACAACCATTATCGATCAACTTTTGAAGAATGTTTTTATGCCAACTACTTTTTGTCGAACGTTTCTGATCAACTTTCTTGTATTGTTTTCCCTACAATCGTTGTTGGCTAACCTTTGACAACTACTTTTAGTATCCAATATTAACAATCTTTTGACTACTATGTTTCAATAATTGTTGCTAACCTACTTTCAACAACCGTTTTTCGATGGTCGTTGTCAGTCAGCCTCAAAACCCGTACTACCGTCAACCTCTAGCCATCATTTTCTAGCATTGCCAATTGCCAACATTTTTCGATTGCTTTTCACAGTCGTGGTTGGCCAACTTTTGTCGACCGTTTTTTAGTGACTGTTGTTGGTTAACTTTTATCGATCGTTGTCAACCAATTTTGGACGACCATTTTTTAATGATCATTGCCCAATTACTTTTGTGATTTGTCAACCATTTTTGGAGACCGTTGCTAGCCAATTTTAATTGACTGTTTTTCGATAACAGTTGCTAGCCAACTATTGATGATTGTTTTTCGATGGTCTTTGTTGACTAACTTTTGTCTATCGTTGTTCGATGACTCTTATCAGTCAATTTTCATTGACCGTTATCCACGAACTTTCATGAATTTTTCAGTGACAGTTGGTGGTCAACCTTCATCGACAATCTTTTTATAATAATTGCTAGTCAACTACTGACGATCATTTTTTTAGTGATCGTTGCCAACCAACTTTTTTTCATCGTTGTTTGGTGACTATTGTTGGTCAACTTTATTTGACCGTTTTTCGTAATCGTTACCTAAATGCCTGTTGACTTTTGTTGATCGCTTTTCGATGACTGTTGTCGGCTTACTTTCGTCGACCATTTTTTGGTGACCATTACCAATCAACTTTCGTGGATTGTTTTTCCATAACTATTATTAACCAACTGTGCCAACAATCATTTTTGGTGATTGTTGCCAATTAACTTCCAACCATTATCGTCAACCTCTGATTATCATTTCACAATTAATGTTCTGAACCACCTCCAACCACCATCCTCCACGATCGTTACCGAAGTTCTATCAAAATCTCAACAGACAAATTCTTTTATTATAATTTTAAATTATATATATATATATATATAAAACTTTGGTCTATAACAAATCAAACAAATTTTTATCTAAAAACACTCTTGGAAAGAAGAGTTGCTAAGCACATGTGTTTTTCTTTCAAGGAGTTTTGAGAGAAAAAATATATATAAATAAAAATGCATTTTTTGAGGACCATTGTTGGAGATCATGGTTAGCCATTGGAGAAGCAATTTTCAGCCCACAAGTAATATACTCATCTTTTGGAGTGAAGGTAAATGGGACCATTGTTGGAGGACTTGTGTTTCCCTTGCGGAGGATTTTGAAAAAACATTTTTCCGTCCCAAGAAATCAATAATAGGGTTTAGAAGACCATAACCAACACAAAAGTGGGAGAAGGCTTAAGAACTAAACCATAATCAAATCCAAAATCATAGTTTAAGCAACTAAACTCCATGAAACTATTGGAAGCATATACAATTGTATTACTTCAATTGCAATTTCAATCTGAAGCTGTCCCATTTACAAATGTGACCATCAACAATCTAACACTATTGATGATGAATCACATAATCCTGCAAAGACCCACAATCTTCCAAATTCATCAAGTGTACATAATTTGAACAATGTGCCTTAATTACCAAGTCAGTACAGCACGAAAGATAAAAGAGAAATAAGTCTGTACAATGTATTATAAATACAACAGGATCCATATTCTGGAAGCCAACAAATAAATGAGCTGGACAGTTACCTTATAAGTCATATATTTATATTTATATGCAAGTACATATACAAAAGTCAACAAAAGATCAGCTAACTGCATTGATAGATAGATGAGGAGTTGTAAGGAACAAGATTCAAGAGCCTCTTCATTTAAACAAAGCTCTGATCGTCATCGTTCCTTTCTATCAGTCGCCAGTGCTTCTGATTTGCAGATGGGACAGACATTCTTGACAAGCAGCCACTTCTTTAAGCAACTTGCATGGTATTCGTGTCCGCAATAGAGGGTTCCAACTTTCTCAAGGTTCTGATAGTGGTCCTGTTAAACCAATGTAATTTTTTATGAGGACCACCCAGCTTGCAAGATGAAACTCAAAATCAGAGATCTAAACAAGACAAGGCACTTTATCTTTTACCTGGCAAATGATACAGTAATCGACATCCTGATCCAAATTTGAACCCTCCTCCTCCTCCTCCTCCTCCAGATTAACGACCGTTGTAGATGCTATATAGCTCCTTGTCTTTAATTGTGTTTTAATGATTTCCTCTGTTAATCCGGTGCTGACATTACCGATTCGCTCCCCTAAAGCGAGAAGTTCCTGCATAAGTCATTTTGCATGTCAACGCTTGATATAGAGTAAAAAGTTAAAACCAACAATACACAGCAATCTGTTATTTACCCTGTATTTGATTTAAATCCATGCACCATAATAAATCAACATATTAAGTCACTGTAGCAGCTAAGTAGCATGAAGATTAATGTGAGTCACACAGTAACATGACATTTTAAAGTTAAGGTATGAAGACAAAGCAAGTGCTTTCAATGCGCTTGCCCACAGCTAGAGGTAAGACATGCCTCCTGGTTGCTTGAGTGTCATTCAAGGACGGACAGCAGCTACGCCAAAGCATCACCATCTTCACCTTCCTACTACCAAACCATTCATTCATTAGGCTGCATGCACTTATCCACATGATGATTTGCATGTTTTAGCCAAAATATATCTTTTTCATATATCTCTTCTCCAATCCTTTGCCTTTTCCTTACCTCTTCAACTTCAGCTAATCAGCTTTTGATTTTAACCCAGCGATATCTTTCTTCAATTTTCCATCTTCCTTTGTCAATTTGAACCTTCAATTTAGTTCAGCAATTTCTTTCTTCTTTGTTCTTCAATACTTGCTGCTGCTTAGAATTAAAATTTCTAAGGTTCAAATTCCAATTTGACTTTTGAAGTTTTGGTTTTCTGCTTTAACCCTTGAACTTCAAAACATTATATTTAAGTCTGCGACCTTTGGGTTTGTTGGAAGGTAAACTATATTGGTCCTTCACAAGGATATCTATCAATAGCGATTAATGAAAATGAAGGGTACAAAAGAAATAGCTATTTATGTGAAGTTTGAGGAGTGAAGACTATAACAAACCAAATAATTTAAAGTTGAAAGACACAAAACAAATAGTCTGAGTTCAACACAGTATTTGAGAGAGAGATTTGAATCTCAAACTTCTTGGTAGGCTATATATGTAACCAATTGAGCTACCACAACGATGGTGTACATAGATCAAATTATTTCGTGGACTGGATTTTACTTGACTATGGCTCCATTGCGTGTGCTCATACTTCAATCGAAATTTGGAAAACAAAGCAAATATGTACGTACAATAGTTCAAAGACCAAAATAAAAATTGTACCTTTGAATAATAATAAGTCTCGCTTAGTTACAAGTATAACTACATATGCCTAGTTATGTAATGTCATAAAACAAGAATTTTGAGCTAGAAGAAAGAGGTTCAATTATTTTAATGCAAAATTTACTACTTTTCACTCAAGTAACTTTAATGTCTACATGTACAAAAATAATAATTTAAAAATCTAAAATTCTGGCTAAAGTATGGAGTATCAGTGCGTTCAGTACATCTTCAGAATTATAATTAATAACGTACCTCGTAAGACATATCCTCTATATCCAATCGCATGTCCCTGTGATGGTCAACTAAATTCCCCACTTCGTATAAATCTGGAATTTCCAGTAATGCAACCTCCTGCAAATACCAGTTTGCTCATTCGTAAGCTACTTCTAACTAAAGAAAGGCATGAACGTTGATGGTGTAAAACTATAAACAATGCCACAATGGGATAAAACCTGAGAAGAAAGAAGTGGTATATAAGGGAAAGAAGTATTACATCAGCCTGCAAGAATCTCAACTGAGGAATGCTATGATGTCTAGTTGTAGTGTCAGCAGCAACACTTGCTCGTGGAATCCGGTGCAGTCCATGACCAGTAGGTGCAACTGCTCCTGGTTGCCTACGCCCTATCTCCAGACTATGAGGATTCATGGTTCCATATGAAGAATTCAAAGGAAATCCATATGAAGCTGCTGTCACTTGGGGGTAGAACTGGAAATTATGACCTCTAATTCTTTGCACAACTGCAGACGGGTGGTTGTGAATGTGGTGGCCATGGTTAACAGAAGGATGTTGGATATTTCTAGAATTCCTGTTCCCGGCCGTTTCATGATATCTATGCACACCCAAATTCATTGTTTCCAACAAACCTCCATTTGTATTAGTTCCTACAGGATATTAAAACAGCTGGCTTACGTAAGAGAACTTTACACCTCAGTAATGTATTATGTGTACATAAACATATACACCTGGTGAGTCACCAATTATTTGCACAATCAAAAGCCATCGCATAAACTTTCTGATACACGATCTCTAAAGTTCATAACCATTAGAGGTTGAGGTGTAGTTTGGAAATGAAATTAAGAGAAACCATTAGTTTTATATATATATATATATATCCTTAACTGTCTAGATCAGCTACCGTGCATCTCAACTAATCTCATGGGACAACCCGTCTGACCCTACAACATTTGAGTGTCAAGGAAACTCATGAGATATTAATTCCTAGGTAGGTGACCACCATGGATTGAACCCACGACCTCTTAGATAGTTATTGAGACTATGCCTCCTTTTTTATTACTAGGTCAATCCATGATCGTTAAGAGAAACCATTTGCGATCTTCTAAAACAAAATCTTATCTTTCAACTATTGAAAAACTGTTTGGATAGTTCACTTTTGAGTATTGTTTCAAAATGCTGTTAAGAAAAACCATTAGTGACCTTCTAAACCAAAGTCTTATCCTTTAACTATTGGAAAAACTAACAATAAAGTAAGTAATTGACTTTCAGATACCTTCTAATTACATATTCTACTTATGGCCACAAAAAAAGGAGACCGAACATCTTGTACAACAGCACATGACTAAGATTAACGAAGACAATCCTATCCTAATTTGAAACAAGTATAAATATAGGTAAAGATACCGTGCATGAAAGGTGCAGTAGAGGTCTGATTCCAAGATGAAGCACTTCCATTACCACAATTAGCCTGCAAGTGTTGGTCCAACCAGAAAGAGGAATTTGTGGGCTGAAGGTGTTGACCCCTATTATTTCCAATAGTTGAATGATTGTGGTCAGGTGGTAGAATAGAGTCACGCCTAGTTCCACTTGATCCTGCTCTAGCACTATTCCGAGGTCCACTCCATCTACTCTGAGGCGGGGGGAAAGATGATGCTCCCACCATAGCAACCTCATCAGGAAGCCTTGAATTCGACAAATGCATTGAAGAACTAGTGCTGGCCAGACCATTCAAGTGTTGAACATTCCCAGGAATCCCTTCTGTAATTTTTCTCTTGCGTGGATCACTAATTTCATCCACAAAATATGTATTCCTACCATAGCCATTAGAAGAAGTCTGAATGCCATAATTGCTGGAAGATGGCAACTGATCGGTCACATTATGATTTAGAGGTGCAGGTAATAACCCATTACTTGATGGCGGAGTAATATAAGAGTAATAATAATTTCCAGGAGCTGCAGTACTTAAACCTAAACTATGATGATGTTGAACACTGCCGTACTGATTTAAACCATGTAACATTGAAACATCATAAGGATCAGGAAGATAATGCGTCTCAGGATTCGGTGCATTCCCTGAAGCTGTAACCATAGACTGCATGCCATGCTGAGGGAAGTTAGATGTGCCTGGCAGAATGACGGAGGGCTCAGCATGAAGATAATTCTGACCTTGTCGGTCCATTTCTAAATCAACCATCTGACTAGTGCGTGGCATTCTCTGCCTCATGTTGATAATAAAATTTAATGATATAGGACGTCTATCTGCTCAAGAACCAAAAAGAGTAATATTAAAGAAAACCTTGCAGTGGAAGAAATGATAAAGCAGATATTGATCAAAAAGAAAAAAAAAATTCATTGTGTGGAAACCGGACAACTTAATACCAATTATTAAAGCACATATCTTCACTTCAATCAAAGGAATTTTTTAAAAAAGAAAACCTCTCCCCTATTGTTCAAAAGAAAATTAATAGTAGGGAAAAAGAAACCATACCTAATACTATCTCAAACTATTGTCTATTTAGAAATGGAAAGGGGAGGGGGGAAACGACGCTGCAAACATGAAGAATGCACATCTTTAATATGACTTTAACATCCAAACAACTAGTGCCACTTCAAAGGAAAATTACAGTTCACGGACTCAAGACTTCACAACTACTAAAATCAGTCCAAGAAATATTGTAAGAACCAAAAATCTACCTGATTTCAATCAATCAAATTTTTCTAACACTCACAAACGACAAATTATGAAGACCAGACATATGTTGTCTAACCCTACAACTTTTGAAGTCTACAAAGTTAAAAGAATATTACAAATCCCAGATAGGCATTCCCAATGTAGAAGACAAATATTTCATAATCAGACAAACTAAAAGATGACTAGACCAATGAACATATGGTTTTCCAAAAGATGAAAAGATTGTTAAAAGAAATATAATATCTTAAAATTTCCAAACAAACCTAAAGAATACAGATAGTAAACAAAGTCTAAAATAAAAAAAACTAAGACTTGTATAACATCCTTGGTATTTAGAAATATTTGGGGAACGATCATTTTAAGAACTAATATTAATGCCCATAAACCGGGAATAAAATCTTAAAGTTCAGTAAAAATGTTTGTTGTAGAAGTTTTTAGTTCATAAACGGGAAAAAAATAATAAAAAGGGCAAGGTGGTGGAGGGAGACATATCAAACAGAGGCAGAAATCAAGGGATAACTGGGAAAGCAAATCTATTATTTGAAAAAAAAATATGTAGAAGATGGCTCCACCATAAAGAATGTTGTCGAAAATAAAGAATTGAAGGATGCTTGCATGTCTAGTAAACCAAAACGAATAACAATAATAACAACAAAAATAGAAATGAACTTATATATACATATATCGATTTAGACTAATGGAATATACAAGCAGAACACAGAAAAAGATTACAAGACTAACCTACATTAACTTTTTAGTCTGTAGGAGTGAACAAGATGGTAGAAAAAATATACTGATATGGAGTAGGTAGGTTTCAAATTGTTTATGTTTATTCAAATTATCCTAACTTATCCTGACAGAGAATGAATAATTCCCTTACAGCTCCCAGGTGCAGAAATCGAGAGTCCACTTTTCCAATAGTAAACTCACCCCCTTTGCAGAGTTTCAGACCAATAACAAATGACAGTAAAAAGAAGGGGGAAAACATCTTTTCTAACAACAGCCTCAAAGCCTAAAATTAGATATTGAATCAGAAAACCATATTTGAAAGATGTACCCATCCATTCAAACATGTTGAATCAACGTCTACTGAATAGCCCCCAAGGCCCCGCTATATAAAATCTTCAGAAATAATCTGAGTTTAAATACTATGGTAATAAACTAGGCATAAACATAAACTTAGTCCACCTATTCAAACTCCTGCAGATAATCTGATAGCATAGATGTTCCCCCTCTACAGCCAAGCATTCAATGATCTCTTAAGGAAAAGTCACAACACAGAATAGTGTGTCAGTGATCATGATTCAAAAAAGAAGTATCAGAAATAAAAATAAAAGGTAATAACCTTTTATAAAAAAAAAACAAAAAGAAAATCTAAGCAGAACTTTACTTTGGTGAAGGTATTTTGTTCAGTAAATCTGAGCTTTCTTCTATTAACCTGCTTCTTTCATATAGAAAATGTTGTATATTGTCATTCCAACCCCAGCGCTAATATCCAGATTCCAATCATCCATGCGAATACAAACCACCATATATGGGAAATTTCTAAGCAATCAAAAGCACAAAAGATACAGAGAATCATAGCAGATACACCTCAAATGATAACAATACCACCACAAGAACCCACAACCCATTTGATTTATAATAATCTAGCTTCAAGTTGTCAAGGCCGGTAAGAAGAACCCATCAACGTGTTCAATCTATATACTGCTAAACCAACATCCTAGCAGTATTATGACGATTAACATACTGCTAATAAAACTCACAACTTTTTTCTTCTAAAAAAATTCCCAATACTTCCTCAGTTCATAATCATAACCGTATCGTATTTTAGAAAAAAATATATAAATATAAAAGACAAAACCCAAAAGAAAATAGATCGCAAAATTCTACGGATTTCTTCGCTAATATTCAACGTTCCCACCAATCCAGGAAGGAAAAAAAAAAAACCCAATTTCCAAGAAAATCTGGAGAAAAAGAAGAAAAGAAAAAACGCTGTAAAACCAAAATCAAGTACCTTGGAGTCATGAACAAATTTTGTGATCAAACACGTCTAAACTTCAAAGACAGAACAATTAGAGCCGAGAGAAAATAGCCAAAACAATTTAATCGGCGATGCCTGAAAAAAAAACCATAGAAAACACCGAATTTCATTACCAGAATCGGAGGCAAAAAAAAGGGGGTCGTAATCAAAATTGAAAATCCACAAAAAAAAAAAAGAAAAAAAAAAACCCATTACACATTAGCGAAAGGAAAGAACCCTAAAGCTAAAAATTAGAAAGAATCAAGGCAAGAAATAGAAGGTGTTGTGGAAAAGCAAAATCAGAATGATAATTTCAAGTACGAAAGGGAACGGAAAGGGAACTGACCGGAGCCAAGATTGAATTTTTTTGGGTTTTTTTTTTTTTTTTAATTTTTCCGGGAGAGAGAAAGAAGAAAGAGAGAGAGAGAGAGAGAGAGGAAGATGATCAATGTCTTTTTCTTTTTATCGCTCGCTCTCCTCTAATTTCTGTGCATACATTATAACGAACACTTTCTTTCCTCTCTCTCTTTTTTTTCTTTTTTTCCCAAACTTTTTTCCCTTTTCTTTAACCGTTAAATTGCTGGGTCCGTGCGTTTCCTCTTTTCTTTCTTCTTAAATTATTTAATTAATTAGTAAATTACAACTTTAGTCTCTTCCCTTTCCCTTTCCCCCCCGCCGCTCACACTAAATATGTAAATTCCTTTCATTCTTTTTCTCTTCCAAAAACTATTTAATAAATTTCATTCATTTTTTTCTCTTCCTTATGGAAATTGAAAATTATTGCATATTGAATATAATATATCGTATATCTATTTTATACAAAAACTTAAAATTTTTAAATCTAAATTTAGAGATTCGTTAAATACAAAATAAAAAATATTTACAACTCGTTTGACTCTTTTAAAATTTTAAAAGCTTTTTAGTAACATAAACAAACAAACCTAGCTTAATATTTGATTCGACTTTAAACAAAGAAGTAATTTTTTTTTTTTTTTGTAAATATTTCAGCTTTTTTTTTTTTTGCTATATTTTGAAAATGTCAAATATTTTTTAAAAAATATATAAATAATACTTTTTGGGTTTTCTAAAAGTAATAAAAAAAAGAAAAAGATATTATTTTTACCCTATAAAAATCCATTATACTTGATTAATTGCATTTGTTTTATTAGTTTAACTATTAGTGTTAGTCTAGATGGAGGAAATTGAGATGTGAATAAGAATGAGTATGAGTTAAATATACCCTTATTTGGTACAACCTTTATAGTTTAGCGGTTGGCATGGAAATAAACTCATATTCTCATTGTTATAGTGGCGGATCCAAAAATTTCATATAGGAACACTATATAACAAATACACTAAAAATATATTAATTATCTTTACAAATTAATTAATTTAATACGTATTACAATTGTCCTCTACGAGTTTTCATGTTTTAAAATCGATCTATGATAAGTTTATTCTAACGATGAACGGAAAAAAAATTTAGCTTGTATTATTTAATTCTAAAATAAAATAAAATAAATATATACATCAGTAATGTAAATATGTGAATTTTAAAAATTGCATAAAAAAATAAAAAATAATACATTCTTCATCGAATATTGTCAAGAGAGTGAAAGTTTATTAGATAACAAGTGAGTGCTAGGAACTAAGATTGAGTTTTATTTTAGATAAGTTTTTTTTCCTCATTTAAAAAATTATTTTCGTTTTAGGAAATCAAATCATCTTCTTTTTAGGAAATCAAATTTTATTCGATTGAAATTTAGAGAAATAAAACTATAATTTAGCGAAGAAAATTAATTATATTTGAAATAAAGACTAATCCGTAGAAATAATCGCAAGAGATGGAAAGTGAAAGATATAAAGAGGCATAACCACTACACCAGAAATCAATTTTATGATTAAAAAAGCATTATTTAATATATATTATATTTTTAAACTTCAAAATTAATATTAAAATGCAAAAACCGAGAATGTGGGGAACACGTGTCCTCTGTCCCTTCTTAAATCGATCATTGCATATCCATGAACTATATACATCCAAAATTATTGAGTTTTTTTTTTTTTATCACTCTTTTCTCCTTTAATACATTTTTGTTTGTTCTTTTATTTTCCATATTATTAAGATTAATTATTTCCATGAAAATTATATTTGTTATTTATAAACTTACATATATAAGCATTTAACTATTTTAATTTAGTATACATACACATACATATATACCCACATATATAGTTTGAAACAATTTAATAATATATACTTAACTTTTTGTTTTAATTTAATAAATTAGTATATATATATATATGCAATAAAGCTATCAATTAATTACTTAATTATATTTGTAGTTAGTTAATGATTATAATTTATTTTAACAATTAGAATTAGTTTATCATCGATTCAATTAGATTTACTAATTATTTTATTGATTAGTACATCATAATTATATACATTCATCAAATTTATCCTCTCAAATTATTCATTTTACAAAAACTTGTAATTTAATTGTTAAATAGTTAACTTTCTCACAATTTTGAATTTCATGTATTGTTTATTAATTAATGTATTGAAATTTTATAGAGTTTTCTTTATCAATGAAAGTAATTTATTAACGCATTCTTATGAACATTTTCATGCATATTCAAACATAGACTTTCTTAATTTCTATCGATCTTATTTTGAGATTTACTATTTTCAAGTATCTTTAATTCTGCGCAATCTTATTCCTACCTCAACTTCTTTATTCTAAATGACTCTTTAAGATCGTTTGTTTCTTATCGTAGGCAATTCAGTTATAAATATATAATATTTTATGATAGCTATATTTTGTTCAGTATGATGCTTTGATAATTGTATTTGTTCAAAGGATTTCTACTCGAAAACAAAATAAAGATCGTTGGAAACAAAATAAGTTTGTATATCATATTCGTGTTTAATCAACTTGTACTAATATATAGTATCTTAACAATTGTTGTACGACTAATACAAAATAAAGTGATATCCTTGACATGGAAGTTTGTAAAATCCATGTTTTCACGGGACATTTATACCTTTCAAAATGTCATCTGTAGAGGCATCAATCTTAAGATTTCAAGACATCTTATAATATTGTAAAATAAATACGAGACTTCTTATATATATAGAGACCACATCATCGACCTTTATTCATAATTAATATCTCATTCATTAAACAATTTTAATTATTAATTATCTTTTAATCGATTATAAATGTCCTATTTTCATATTATTTTGAGTCTTTCTAATTTTTTTTTCAGTAAAATAGAGGTTTAAAAATTCAAACCACAAACTTTTAATCGTACGTGTTATTAGTTTGTATATTAAACATGTTTTACCTAATGTATTTCTACATTATTTGTCTCTCCTACCATCTACAAATATTTATATACTATCTATATCATATATTTATTGTAATTGTTGTTTCTTCACTTTTTTTTTGTTTTATATACTTTGTTTATTTTTCTCTAAAAAGATGAAGATATAATTTGTTTCCTTTTTGAATGAATCTCTTGTTAGCTATTTTTGTGTTTTTTAATACAATAACTAGGAGATCAATTTATGATCTATTGGGATGGAGATCGTACCATTGTTATCGAATCAAAATAACTTTGACCTTTTTAGTCGTAGTAGTGAAACAAGTTTTTTTTTCCTTTTATTTTGTGAGGTTAAAAGCAACATGATAAGTTGATCATTTTTTATTTAGAAAAATCGGTTAAAATTGTTTTGATTGGATTATGAAAATAAATATTTAATACAAAATTATATATACATATGGTCGCATCTAACATATTTTCTTTTTATTTTCTAATACATATATTTTTTTTCTAATTGGTCCCTAAATTTAAAATTAGTTATTTTAGTCCACAAATTTTGAAAAAATGGCTTAAATAGTCCCTAGACTCATATTTCTCAATTACTACTATTTCTTTTATTACTTTAGCTACGAAACGACATTAAAAAAGAAACTAAGCCCGAGTGTGGGGATGTTAAAAAAAAAACAAGATAACTAGAAAAATTCGATCAACCCAACACAACTCATCTAGATTAGGTTGAGTTTATTATATGAATCATAACACGTAAAACCATAAAATTCTTATTAAAAAATTATATGAGACTAGGAAATTCACATCTCTACTCATATGAGTGCCAAGTATATAGAATATCGGTCTTCCAAATATAGAACTGATTACATGTCCTGTGGATGCAAGCACCATGTCTACAAGATCAACGAATAATACTTTGTCAGTATACTGAATTTCAACAAATTTTGAAATGGATACAATGTTTGAAGGATAAAAAATGCTTATGGAAAACATTTTACCATAGTTATAGACTAATTCATGACCAAATGATTAGTCGTGCTCTTTCTTCAATTAAGTTATTTGTTGAAAATATGCATCCTCGACGAAAGAACGCAACTTATGAAATTTAAAGAATGCAACTTTTATCCAATGATCACACATACGGTATATTCCAACATAATTCAAATAAATAAAGATTTCATGAGTCTAATTAGATCGTTATGGATTGAGCGAAATAACTCGAACGAACCTAAGTTTATTATTAATTTAATAAGTATGTTTTTTATGCTTACCATATATAATTTTAAAATTCAATTATACATGCATATACTTATTTTAATTCTATCTAATTCCATAACCTTTTTTGATTGTTTATTCTCCCCCATCTATTGAAAAATATAATTTTAACATCTTTCGATTATATACATCGCATGATCAACAAATGTCTAGTTTCACCCGTAGGTATCATAGATTGAAACAAAACACAAAAGTTTAGTTAAATACAATAATGGTTGAATTCTTAGTTAAATTCAAAAATAAAAAACACAACTTCTCGAAAGTATTTCTTTTTTAATTATCAAATTTTAGTTTAGTTTCTCAAATAACTAGTAAATGCAAATAACAAAGAAATAAGTATAGTCGAAAGTAAAATAGGTGAATGAACAAATAAAAAACAATATATGATGTGTTTCATGAGCTTTCTTTTCAAAGTCCATTATTTAAACGATGAACGATCCAACGGTGTATGAGTCTCTTAAACTCTATCTTATATTAATGAAATACATAACTTTAAGATAAAAATAAATCAAACTTTAATTGAGTAATAACAAAAAAATGTAAAAATAAATTTGAGAATTGGATTAAATTAGGTATTAATTAGGTGCCACCTAAACCATGACACGTGGAAGTTGGCAAAAAGGAGCGCGTCACCCAAACATAACCCAATCTCCAACTAAAAGTTAACCTCTCTATGGATTCAATTTTATTTATTATTTTGGGCCTCCTCAAAACAATAATAATTTAGGTTAATCACTCGGGTTCACCAAACCCAACTCATGAATTAGTATTCTAATGTGTTTTCAAATACACACACATACATACTATTCCAATCATGACCATTTTCCCCATGTGACCCAAAAATAAACTACATTCTTATATTCTTTTTCTTTATTTATATGGCTTTAAGAATTAGGTTAATAGTATTAGTATTTCAAAAAGTTTATTCAATTTAATCAATTGTTGAAATAAAATACTATGGAAAATAGTTACCACTTGCCATTGACGAAGTTGTCGTTTAAAGGTGAGTACAACAATTGCATGAATGGAACGATTTAAAAAAAAATTGTATGTCAATTAATTAACAGAAGTTATATAATTTAAGAGACGAATATAAGTTTAAACTAAATTTGTGTTTTTCATCTCCCATAGTTAAAAAAAATGTTTAATTGAGGTTAGCTTACAAATTTGGTATTTGAACTTTTAGATTTGTGTATGTTTTAAAAATTGAGTCTAAGTATTTATCTTGTGATTAATAAAAGATTTTAATATGATTCTAAACTTTCAATTATTGGTTAAACGAGTGAAAATAATTATTAAAAGTAAGTACAAAAACTTATCAAATGTAACATTTATTTATATATATATACGTGCATTTTGTATTAATACAATTGCACATTTAATTTTAAAGAAATATTATGATAGAATCCAAAATTTTGTCAGGTAAATATTTTAATTTATTTTGTTATTTTTAAAAATTCTCATTTATTTATTTTAAATTAGAAAAAAATAAATATAAATAATTAAAATATTGAGGAATAAATATGTCTAAAAAAGGTTTTTTTTTTTTTTTTATTGTTCGTTCTTATATATTATATATTATAGATGTGTTAAAAGTTGAAAGATGAAGTAATAGAAATCAGTCAATGGACCATTCATTCACAACATTCTCTTTTATTTATAGAAGAAAAAGGGAGAAAAACTTGTACAAGAGATTCCAAGGCATATTCTTTGAGTGCAAAGGTTTGGATATATCACAATTCCTATGCAAATGGGTTTTACTTCTTTGGGGGCTCCTCATTTCTTTATTGATGTGATCAACTTTCTTTAGGTTGCCATGTTTAATACTCAATCTTTTTATATTGGCTTTTAAACAAATAAAAAGTTATAATAATAATTATTATTATTTTGGTAAAATATCATATTTATCATGTTTTTATCATTATTTTAACTATTTAAATTGGATTAAAACACTAATTTAATACTAATATAACGCCCCTGCTTAATTATGACATTCTCCTACCTCTTCAGTGATATGACACGTGAACTTTGCTCGTCTTAAAAGAGTGAGTGAGCCCAAAACATGCATTAATTATAGGAAAATTTTCAAGAAGGTTAACTAGCACATATAAAATTACTCCAAGCTATAGAGTCCTAACTTTAGAGTTTTTATGACTGAGCTACCGAAAAAGTGGAAGGTCCACGTTTCTAATCTTATTTTTATGTCTTTAGAATCCATGTTATTCAGATGTGATATCGGTTTATTCATGTCCGTCTTAACAAATTAGTAATAAAGAAATAACAGCGAAAATAAGAAAATCGAACGTCCTTCCATCTCTGTCAGCGTACCCTTTTTGACTGTTTGACCCATGTTTCTGTCAAACTGCCCTACTTGTTTTATGCCTCTTCAACTCCTCCATATATAATATAGAACACTGCATGCTTTTTTAAAAGCTTATTCTTTCTGCCTTCTTCTTCTTCTTCTTATTGTTATTGTTATTTAATAAGTTAATTTGTTCCTTAACGTTTTACTTTTATTTTATTTTTTGAATTTTTAAAACTTATCTTTAGAATCGAAAATCATAGACTAATATATACGTAGAGCGTATTTACGTATGTACATAAATACAACGTGTGTATATATATATTTATCAAAACTAATCTTTTTGGAATTTGGAAGGAGTTTGAAAGAAGGAATGAAATTATTCTCCCATTGAGTTATGTGCTGTCTTTGTCTTAGCTTAGAGGTTTTGCATTCATGTATAGTTATATCATTTTCTTAGTTACATTTTTAAATTATTGTATTTGATGCATCTTCTCAATATCGAATTAAAATTATACATACATACATACATACATATATATATATATATATATAAAAGCCAATGTAATTTGCTTGGCCTTGTATTTATAATATCATTATCATAGGTTGATTTTGAATGGAGAAGGGAAGCTAGCTAATTATATTACCTTTCAAGTCACATATTAATTGAACTTAAAAAAGTAATCTATTAATTAACATTAATTAGAATTCTAAATCATAATTCTGATTAATGTTATCAAACCCAAACCAATTTTCCATAATGTGTGTGTGTATTAAAATGCCCCTATATATGAAATTTAAATATGGAGACCTAATTATCCTTTTTTTAATGGTTCAATTAAGATATATCCCTTTCTTGCCTTTCAAATGTAGAGATTGAAAAAGAAATGATATAGGTGGGAGATAGGCTGCAACTATTGCTTTGAGTGAAAGAGGAATAACCCATACATATATAGTTTTATGTCAAACAAAAAAAGGAAAATAAAAATAAAAAACCTATTGCCCCAAACTTTACTAAAAAACAATATACCATTTTATAATTTTCCAAGATCATTTATATTTGGTAGACGAACTTGAACCACCAACCGTTTGAAAAAGAAAAAAAAACAATAGATATTTTATATTTGGTACACAAACTTGAACCAAATAACATTTTGAAAAAAAATGGTAGAAGAAGAAAGAAAAATGGCCGAAGAAGAAAGAAAAATGGCCGAAGAAGAGAAGAAAAACGATGGAGAGAAAAAAAAATATCGTTGAAGAGAGAAGAAGAAAGACAATGAAAAAGAAAGGCAAATTTGAAATATTTTTAAAAAATGACCAGCTTAATGAACTTTTTCATTTTGTTACACGGATCGTAAATATTTTGGCTGTTTATTATATTTATGAAAATTAACTATTAAAATTAGGGGTCTTTTAAAAAATATAATAAAGCGCTAAAATATTCCCACTCTATATAACAATTTCAAAAACGAAAAAAGCCCACAGTCCACAATGAAAAATATAAAAAATGATCTGTGATTAATTGACATCCACCACATGTAATATATTTGGAAAACAATCGTTTAGATTTGACTATTCTTTTATAGAGGTGTTCAAAAAAATTGGTAACCCGACCAACCCGACTTACCCATCCCAAACTGTAAGGGTTGGGTTGGGTTAGATTTTATGTTTAAAAAAAATAAAATTTTGGGTCGAGTTGTCGAGTTGGACTGATGAGGGGTTGGGTTGACCCAACCCGACCCGGTTGACCCAACCCGACCCGGTTGACACAACCCGACCCGGTTGTACATAATAATAATAATAAAAAAAACTTAAACCTCTTCGTCATTCGCATGTTTCACTTCACTTCGCTTGTCGTCTTCCTCTTCATTTTGGTTCACTTTGCACGTGCCTTTCCTTCAACCTCTTTGTCATTCGCATGTTCTCCTTCAACAAGATCTTCGTCGCTCGCCTCCTCTCTCCACCTTGCAGAGCCTCTCCTTCAGCCAGGCTTTTTGCCGTTCATCTCCCTCTTGGTCTTCGCCTTTATCTTGTAGTCTCTCCGCCGTTTGCCTATATCTAAAGTTTGATCTCGAATATTCTTCCTTGTTTTTAATTGAAGTATTTTTTTTTTTGTTTAGTTTTGATGAGTATTAATTACAGCCCAATGTTTAATATCTTCTTTTATTTATTTATTTTCTTTTATAAAACCTTTATTTAATTTAGTAGGAATGAGCTCAGTTTAACATAAAAAGTTAGGTCGTTACACTAAATATGAAATTCTAAAAAAATAATCAACGTCAATGAACTTTTCTTAAATTGCTTTATGGATTGTAAATACTTTCCAAATTTGTTATATCTATCGAAATTTCTCCTAAAAACAAAAAATTTTCCTGTTAAATATTAATCTTTAAATATAAAGAAGTCTTCTACATACGTAAGATTTCTGCATTAGTTTTAAAAAATAATTGAAATGTGTGTTTTAAAAACAGGAAACCTAATTTAAGTTTTGGATTTTAAAACTACCGTAAATAAACAATATGAATTTTAAGTTATTTTAGTAAAATTGTAAAAAATAACCAGATGAACAAAATATTTACGTGATGGATACTCGTCTTTGTCTTTAGTATTTTTATGAAGTATGAATAATTTGTTGAAAGAAAAAAAATAAATAAACATGACTTTTTATTGCAATAAGATTTAGAAGTAAATAACTTTTATAAAAGAAATGTTAAAGCTAATAAAAACAAACATGTATATATAGAAGCAGATGACAATAGAATTATATATATGAACAATGTTTGAAAATTAAAAGTCCCTTAAAAAAATTAGGATGTTTATTTGGAGAGCCCTCAAAAACATCATCCCCACTCGTATGAATTTATGCAAAAAAAAGGAATCAATGTAACTCCCTTCTCTGTTACTCGTTCTCAAGAACTTGAAAGCTCTGATCACATCCTAAATCAAGCAGGAAGAGGATTTCAAACTTCCATTTGACAAAAAGTAATTTCAATGGTTGCTTCAGATTGCTGGAGAGCTTTAAACGATTCTCTGCCTTTTGAGTCTTTAAACTTAATTGTGACAGGATGCTCAACAATTTGGAATGATCGAAACAATTCTCTAATGGCAAAGAAATAAGCTCTGTGAATTAAAATGCAATTGGATTCGCTCATACTAGGATGAAGGCTTGAAATCTTTTGCACTTCAAAAGAAGGGTCATTCTGTTGATCATTGTACTCCATCTTCTGGGAGCAAATGCTGGAACCCTCTATAAAATTTTGTGACCATAAACGTTGATGCATGCAGTTTAGCTCTCCACCCCTTCTTCAATTGGTATTGGAATGATAATCCGAAATCCAAATGGAGAAATTCTTGCTATCTTTGTCGTATCATGAGATGAACTTTCCCCCTTCAATTGTTGAAATGTATGCGATATTTGAATGCATGAAATTAGCAAATTCCCTTTACCTCAAACAGATAGTCATTGAATCAGACTGCCTACAAGTTGTTAACATTTTCAATGAAAAGAAAAACGTGATAAATGAGATGACAAATCTACTTGATTAAGTCAATTTTCTAAAAGAAAATTTCAGTTGCATATTAATTAAGCATATCGTTGGAGAAGTAAATATTAAAACATAAGAATGCTAGAGACAAATATCTAGAAGGTATTTGGATGGAAAATTTTCCTTTGAAACCGAACCAAACCGCTTACCTACGTAAAATCGAACTGAAACTGAATCGTTTATGCATAAATGTTAGAATCAAAATCCTTTATGAACATTATACATAAATAAAATCTTACAAAATTACAAACATAGATTAAATTAATTTGTACAATAATTAAGTACAGGATATAGAAGTATCAAACATTGAAGTTTGAAAGTCTGTCAAAATAATTTCTACAAAGTTACACTTATATCCTACCCTAAGTTATATATATAGACACACACATATATACATATAAAATATAAATAACACAAACGGAATCAAACCACATACATTCAAATAGTTCAGTTTGTCAATCGTTTCAATTTTCAACTATTATTTGAACACCCCTACTAAAGTAGGTTGAACTAAAAACTAAAACAAAATAAAGGTTGATCAACTTTCGTTAATGCTCTCACCCAATCAAAATGGTCCCAATAACATATGAAAGAACCAAAACTCTACTGATTTTAATCAATCCTTTTTTCACCGTATATATTGACTGATAGAAACACAAATTTTAAGTTTGAATTCTTAAAGTAATATCCAAATTCTCATGGTAGACAATCTTTTTAGAAAATTAGAAATATAAATCTATGGTAGACAATTCAATTGTTCATCAGTGCCAAACGCAAAATACACAACTTTTTCAATCTTCAACTAAGGGTTCCATTAAAAGGATCCAAAATTCCAAATCACTTGGCCACACCTCTTTACTGAACAACAGTTTTGTTCATGTATCAACTTCTAATCTTCTCTGTTTTAGGCTCTAGCTCCTACCTAGATTATAATTTCTGACCCCCTTCTTCACCTTTGATCAGTGAAAAGCTTAAGCCGTTACATTTCTCCAAAGATTTCACTCATGTAGCTCATTCCTCGGGTTTTCGAGGTGTATTCTTGTTGCCATATATCAAACCAGTTTCCTGGGGATCAGGAATAGGTTTTCTCTTCTCAATATACCGATGAGGATCCACAGCTGCAAGAGCAGCCCTTTCCTGCTGTTCCCGTTTGAGGTCTTGGGAAGGCTTGACCCAGAGGTAGTAAGCGAGCGTTCCAGCCACAACCCAAGAAGCGAGATTGGCACCACCCCTGAGACCGCCCATCGAATTGCCGATGAAGGACCTGACATTCCCTAATGATCTCCTCCAACTGCTGCTAGGAATGGTAAAGAGCAAGAGATGAAACAAAAGAGAAACCAAGGAAGAATTCAGATACGTAGAGATCAGGCTCAACCACAAAGAATGTATTGTAAAATAAAGAAATAATGCGTACTTTTCTGGCAAATCAGAAAGAGAACAAAAGAAAACTAAATTGAATAAAGCAGAAGAGAGGGAAACAAGGGCAAAGAGGATGATCAACCAAATTTCTTATCACTGTAAGAAATAGAGAACAAGATGGTAGAAAGGAAACCATGAACTAGGATGGAGTAGATACATTCAATCTTCGTGGTCTTCTAACATAGAAACAAATAAGTCTATTTCAACAACTAGGCGCAGAGACAGAATCCTCATTTCTAACAGTAACAACCTGTCTTTTCAGAACTTCAAATCAATACCATTATACCAAAAATGCAGTAAAAAGAGAAGAATAAGAATTCTATCTCTCAAAGCCTAAACTAGATATCAGATTAAAAACGGCATCTACTGATACCAAGAAGCCACCAGCCTCATAAGAAACTGCAAAAATCATCTTTGATCGTAAATACTAAGCATTGGCATTGGCCAGACATGCTCTCTACAGCAAGTATCAAGACAGTGATACAGATGTACAACCTATGGATCTAGTCTTTCTATGACCAACTACTATACGATTTCTTAGACAAAGTCTTTCACTGACATGAATAAGTAACCATGATCCCAAACAAAAAAAAAAAACATGACTTTACTTGGGTCAATGTATCATAAGGAAATTGTTGTTTATTGTAATTCATCCAACCACTGCTCTAACATCCAGAATCCAAACATCCAAGCGAATATAAGCTATTGAAAGCAATAAACAGGAAACAAGGCTTACCTGAAAATATGAACTAAGCAATCAAAAGGATAAAAGATGCTTAAATAGAATGTAAAGAGCAAAGAAGAAAAGGAAAAGAAATATTTATGGTAAGTTTTCCATAAATATTTTTTCCATATATACAAATTCTAACATAAACCACCACAAATATGAACTAAGCAATCAAAAGGATAAAAGATGCAAATAATCGCAGTAGAAAAATTTCAAATAAGACTAATATTTCAGCCCAGTTTGATAAATCTATATTGCAAGGCTTCACGAAATTCTTCTAAAATCTTCAATGGCACCCACCAATCCAACGATAAAAAGAAAAAACCGCAACAATAAACTGAAAACAAAAAGAGATAGAGAGAAATCACTCTCAAACCAAATTCAGGTACCTCGAAGTCATGAACAAATTACGTGATCAAACGCGTCTAAACTTCAAAGACGACTCCAGCGGACAGTTATCAAACGCGTCTAAACTTCAAAGACGATTCCAGCGAACAGTTAACACAAAACAATTAGCAGAGATGCCTGAAAAATCAAACAAAACAATGAAATTCAATTACGAAATCGTAACAAAAAAGGGTTGTAATCAAACACATCAGAGAACCCTAAAGTTCAAAAGTGGAACAAAATGAAGCCAGGAAAGAGAGACTATTAAAGATGTAATTTTAATATGGTAACAGTATATTAAATAATTTCTACAAAATAAATAAATTCATCTTTACTGAATTTCATCCTACGTCCTGATATCACATTCTTCTTCCACCTTTACCGCCCTTGTTAGTTTATCCATGGACGAGTACATATTTCTTTTGTTCATATTCATATCCACAAAAATAGCAATTTTATTGTCACATCTCCATCTAGGTTTTTCTCTGTAACCTAAATCGTGGCATGATAAAATACATTTGAAAATAATACTTTTCAAGATTAAGAAATTCTACGAAATTTCGAGAGCATCTCATTCCTAAAATTTGGGGTAGCCAAACCTAAAAAGGGAAATAATTTTCACTTTTATACATAAGTACCAACTTCATATTCAACAACACATAAAATATGTTTTACCACACACTTATCCATACTATTACAGATTTCAAGCAAAATTTATAGCCAAACTAGATATTTAGTTATGAAAGAATTCAACCCACAATTAAAACTCTCACGATATGTATCCATAGCATGACCCTTGTTACTTCTAACGACCCCATTATACAATACAAAACTTACAAAAATACATAAAAAAAAATGATAATTTACAACCCATGACAAGGAACTCAACGATGGCTTGATCCTTGACCGCTATCTGAGGAGGGAGAAAACATTGAAAACGTGAGCTAGAACTCAATGAGTGGCAAATTTTTAGAAGTAAAACTCGTAAAACATGCTTAAAAAATGTGTAAATATGTATCTATAATGAAATAATAAATTAACGCCGTCGTTGTCATCACATAATACTATAACACACAAGTCAAACCAACAAACATGTAGCCAATTTGACCATGGCGAGGTGCCTAAATATACGGCCAAGAATAGCTCGAACATGATCAAAGAATCATGCGGCCACAACTAGCTCATGCATATTCAGTACTCGCCACGATAGTAACCTCCTTCCAATCCGACCATGATAGCATACTAAGTACACGACCCGAAATAGTTCACACGTAATTAATATCTACAAGGAAACATGCGGCCAAACGAATCTCACACATACTTAGCACCAAACACAGTAACAACATCCATCCAATTCAACCATGATAGCATACTAAATACAAGGAAATAGTTCGTACTTGATCCATATCCACAAGGAAACACGCGGCCAAATGAAGTTCATGTATACTTAGTACCTACCATAGTAACAATCTCCATCCGCTCCTATGTGCACATAGAGTCAGTCATCTCGGTTAAACTAGGCCTAAAGTCATATCACAATCCTCCATCCACATCCTCACCTAGGCTCAGGTCTTCGGATCTTTAGTTGCGACCTCTTTCAGCCCTAGAATCCCCTGATAACCATAGGTGGCGCTACAAAAGCACATTCACGTAACCTTAGGGAAATCACTTTCTCATTCATCATAAACATCAGATAACCATCATTAAAAAAATATCAAGTACAATCAGAATTTGAAACATAATTTTACGAAATCCAAGTCATACAAATTCTTGAAATCATGATCAGTAAATTCATTGTATAAACATAAATGAAAACATAGTTATAAAAAGTTTAAGTCGTATAGTTTTCCAATGATATCATAAGATACCATGTATAAGTATAAAGAAAGCTTGAAAATGAGGCACTCACTATCAAAAACTCGATCTCCTAAGATTATACACTTTCCCCACTTCAGTTTGGCCTGATACAAAGATTAAGACCTCTCAGTTATCTTCACATAGCAAGACAACACAACAATCTCCAAAAACACTTTATTATGAACATTCGAGCTATTTTACATTTCTAGAGTCTTTACATTCTCAAATCTCCTTAGACTAGACAAAAATCCACTTGCAAACCTTTAAACCTCAAATTTAGATCCTTAGTAAAATGGATATCCAAACTTAAGTGAAACTCATTAGGTCTTTTGTTTCAATACGCTTTTATTTCAACTATAAAAAATTTTCAGATTTTGTTCTACTATATCAACATGAGCCAACTAACCTTACACTTGATGAGGCCACCTAAATCCATTTTATGTTTCTAAGGTCCTCAAATTTTCAAAGCTCTTAGGATTAGACTAGACTTTTCACCTACGAACCCTTGGACTTAAATTCTGGATACTTAATCCAATAAACATTCAACTTAGTTCAAGCGCAATAGGTCTTTTAGGTGGATACACTTTTAGGACCCTTAAACTTCAACTTCAACTCTTAATGTCATAAGCATCCAAACTTAAGTCATATTTTACATTCATACGCTCTTATATCCAATATTCCTACCTTAGAGGTTTAGATCCATTAACAATCTCAATACGAATCTAACGAGTCAAATACATAGAAACTTACCCAAACTTGTCTTAAACGACTTTAAATAGTCTTGTCTTTCTATAACAACTTAAGATGACGCACATACTATGGAGCTCATGAATTCTACCCCTAACAAATAAAATCATAATTCATAATTTTCAAGAAATTCAAAGCTTTAGTAGGCTAACTTCAACTACTCATAACTTCTTCAATACTTAAAAAAATCAATGTACTTTATATCGAACTCTTAAATCTGGGACCCTCTATAACTTACTTGAAGAAATGAAAGTGAGATTCCCACTGGATTTTTCCAGAATTACCCCGAAAAACAAATACTCCAAAATCACATTCTCTGCAACCTCCTACTTTCCTCCTGAATTTAAACACATTTCTAGTCAGAATTGGGTAACGAGTGCTTCATGAAAGTTATAGGACATTGAATAAGATTTCCAACCATATTCAATAGGGCTTTTAGTTCCATCTGTACACTCTAGGATACTTGAAAAATCAAAGGCTTCTCGAAATTGCATGAAAAGTTTGTGACCTATTTTCTACTTTTAAAATCATTCACTTAGCCTCAGAATTTGCTCAAGCTTTACTCATGAAACTTGTTAGAAATTGAGTTAACTTTCAAACAACTCCAACCTTACTATGGGAAACTCTTACTAAAACAGTTATCTCTTATTGTAAAAGACATATAGCTAAATCTATTAGTTACAACTTCTGATCTAACTAGAGTCTTAACTAAGGGACACAAGGAAGTCTATAAATACCCTATATCACTTTGATATTTCAAACACAACAAAATTGAAAAGAAATAGTACCTTGCTCTCAAAGCACAGTGGACATAGGCATTTGTCGAATCACTTTAAAACGTTGTGTGTTCATCTTCTCCTTCTTCTTCTCTTCATCTCACCATCATCCAAAGGAAACCAAAGAAGAAACCCAGAAAAACAGAGAAACAAAAAGAAAGGAAAAGAAGAAACTTGGAGAGAACTTTCTTTAATCTTTTGTGATTAGATCTACACACGAGTGAAAGAAAAGAGAAAAAAGTAAAACACAAGTAAGTACATAGAGAGAACTCAACTTTACATTCAATTAGGTGGCTTCCTTGTGTCCATACAAGTGGCAACCCCTTCAAATTGGTATCAGAGCCTACAGAAAGATTCAAGAAAGCTCCAAGAATCACATTCTTGATTTCAAGAAATCCAAAGATAGCAGTAGCAAGGTATGCCATTGAGAAGTTTGATGGTAAGAGAGATTTTACCTTATGGAAAGCCAAGATCAAAGTCATAGTCAGCCAACAAAAGGCATTGAAAGCCCTGACGGATCTAGAAAAGCTACATAAAACAATGACTCAAGAAGACAAAGAAACTATGGAGAATGCAGCCTATGGTGCCATAGTTTTATACCTAAGTGACAATGTTCTCAGGGAGATCATTGGTGAAGAAACAGCTTATGGAATGTGGACAAAGTTGGATGAAATCTATAAGTCCAAAGATCTATCTAACCGTGCATACGTAAGGGAAAGATACTTTACCTTCAAGATGGATGACAACAAATCTTTGACAGAAAATTTTGGAGAATTCAAGAAGTTGTCTTCAGATTTCAAAGAATTGAGAGACAAGATTGGAGATGAAAATGAATCGTTTATCCTACTCAGCTCACTTCCGAAAGCATACAAAGAAGTAAAGATAGAATCTCAAATATGGAAGATAAAAAATCACCACATATGATGTTATTTCAACAGTAAAAACTAGAGAATTGAAACTTAATTCACAAAAAGGAGATCAAGCTAATCGTGAATGTTTGTTCTCAAAAGGGAAGAGCAAAAGCCACTCAAAAGAACACAAGAATAAAAAAAATAAATCAAAGCTTGAATGCACATTTTGCCACAAGAATGGACATCTCAGACAAGATTGTTTCTTTCTAAAGAAAAAGCAAAATCAAAAGAAACAAAAAGAAAAACAGCAAGAAGAACCTAAGACAAAAGTATAGTAGTAGAACAAACCCTGTTTGTGTATTCAGATGCCTTAACTATCTCAGAAAATTCAATTCAAATAGAAAGTAATAAAGATACTCATTATTGGATACTTGATTCAGGGTGTTCATTCCATATGACACCATTAAAGGGATGGTTTACAACATAGAACATGTGAAATGGAGGTCTAGTATACATGAGAAATGACAATGCTTGCAAGATCTAATTAGATCTGTTACACTTAAGTTCAAAGATGGGACAACAACACTTCTTAGAAATGTGAGGCATGTTCTATCCATGAAAAGAAACCTAATTTCCCTTGGCATACTAGACTCCATAGGTTGTGAATACAAGGACTCTGCTGGAAGGTTTGAAATATTAAAAGACTTCAAGGTTGTTCTTGTCGGTTTAAGAATCAATGAACTCTTTCTCATCAAATAAGTGTCCATGAACCAAGCTGCCCTAATTGTTTATAATGATATGCTAACTGAAGGGGATTTGTGGCATAGAAGACTTTCCCATATAAGTGAAAAGGGATTAAAATTATTGTTAGAACAGGGAATTCTTCCTAAAGGAGTGGCGGAAAAGCTATCTTTTTGTGAGCATTGTGTAGTTGACAAGTCTACAAGACAAAGTTTTCAAAAGGCTGATCACAACACCAAAGCTATCCTAGATTACATTCATTCCGACCTATGGGGACCTTCACAAATACCATCTTTAAATAATTTCAGATATTTTCTAAACTTTACTGATGATTACTCTAGAAAGAGTTGATTTTATTTCTTAAATTCTAAAGACCAAACTCTAGGAAAATTTAAAGAATGGAAAACCATGGTAGAAAAACAAACTTCTAAACAAGCTAAATGCTTAAGAACTGATAATGATTTAGAATTTTGTGATGAGAAATTCAATAACTTTTGTAAAGAACATGGAATAATGAGGCATAAGACCGTTAGATATATCCCTCAACAAAATGGTGTTGTTAAAAGGTTGAATAGAACCATAATGGAATGGGTTAGATGTCAAATGTCTAATGGTTTAATTCTAGAAAAAATTTGGACAAAAGTTGTTTCTTATACTATTTACACCCTTAATAGGTGCCCTCATCACTCTACAAACTTCCTAACGCATGAAGAAAAATGGTCTAAACATTCTCCTAATTTACAAAACCTTAGAATCTTTGATTGTATAGGATATGTCCATCAAAGTCGGGGGAAATTAAAACCTAGAGCTATAAAACGTATGTTCCTAGGTTTTACATAAGGAGTTAAAGGGTTTAGAAGTGGTATCCTATAGAAAAAAGGTGTATAACTAGTAGAGATGTGGTTTTTAAGGAAGATACTAAGTTTATGCTTGATAAACCTAATGAAACACTTGATCCAAATTATAAACTAAATGAGATTGAGGTGGAGCACCCACCGAACCATGAATCAAATAAGCTTCCTAGTACCATTGAGGAAGAAACAAATTCAAGTATCAATCTGCCACCTACTCTAGAAGAAGTTACTCAAGAAGAAGAAGATTTATCAAACTATTCTTTGGCTAGAGATAGACAAAGAAGGACTATCGTTCCTCCTCCTAGATATAGTGAAGCAGACTGTGTAAACTTTGCCCTAAATGATGTGAATCATCTATGAGTTATTACAATATTGTCATAAAAAAATTCAAGAACCTCTACAAAAACGTCTTATAAGACCAAATAAATCACCTTGGAGTTGCACTGCCTTTATGTCAATAATCAAGCAGAAGTTGAATGAAATGTACCTCGCCTTGTAATCAACTATAAACCTCTAAACTCTGTATTAGAATGAATTCATTATCCTATACCAAATAAAATATACTTAATAAATCGAATACAAAATGCTCTAGTTTTTTCAAAATTTGATATGAAATATTGATTTGGCAAATTCAAATTTCTGAGTAGGACAAATATAAAACAACATTTAATGTTCCATTTGGACTGTATGAATGGAATGTAATGCCATTTGGTTTTAAAATTGTTCCCTCTCGATTACAAAATAATGAGTGATATTTTTAATCCATACAAAGAATTTACAATTGTTTATATTGATGATGTCTTAATATTTTCTCAATCCATAGAACAACATTTTAAACATTTAAGAATTTTTCATAAGATAATTAAACAAAATGATTTGGCCGTTTCTCTACCCAAAATAAAATTATTTCAACAAAATTTAGATTCTTAGGCTACGACATCTTCTAATGAAAAATAAAACAAATTCAAAGATCAATTGAATTTGCTAATAAATTTCCTGATGAAATCACCAATAAAAATCAATTGTAAAGGTTTCTAGGATGTTTAAATTACATTTCAGATTTTATTCCAAATCTAAGACAAACTTGTGAACCATTATATCAACGGCCTAGGAAAACACCTCCTCCATGGACTCATGAGCACACACGCATTATTAAAACCATTAAAAACCTTGTCAAAAGCCTTCCTTGTTTACCCATTATCAATCCACATGCATCTCTTATTGTAGAAATAGATGCATAAATATAGGATATGGTGGCATTCTCAAACAGTCCATCAATGGTCAAGAGTAATTAATTAGATATCATTCGCGTATCTAACTAGAAGCTCAAAAGAATTATTCAACTGTTAAAAAGGAAAGTTTATCAATTGTTTTATGCACAAACAAATGTCAAAGTGATTTGATAAATAAAAGTTTTTTAATACGTGTTGATTGTAAATTCGTAATAGATGTTTTACAAAAGGATATTAAAAATCTACTTTCTTGACAAATTTTTGTAAGACGATAAACAATACTTTATTGTTTTGATTTCAAAATAGAGGCCTTGTACCAATTCTAATTTATTTAAAGAGTGAAGGGTATTTTTGTACTTTCACTAATATTCACACAATGGAAGGGTAAATGAAAACTTATCTTCTAAAGTTAGGTCTATTTTCAAAAAAAAGCAAACATTTAGGCCATTTCTACAATTAGATAAAACAAAAATGTACAATTGTCAATATTGTAAATTTCCTTCCCTGCAAAACCCTAATTCATGAGCATATAAAATGGGCTGATGGAGGTGGAGAGTGTAGCCACGCCGAATTGTAGAGCAGAGATAGCGTTAACGCCACAAGATGCAGATTTTCGTGAAAACCCTAACGGGGAAGACGATTACGTTGGAAGTTGAGTCCAGCGATACCATCGACAATGTCAAAGCTAAGATCCAGGATAAGGAAGGTTGGATTTCTGGTTTCTGAAGCAATATTTCTCTCTTATTCTTTTGGATTTTTACAATTTAGGCTGCATATTTCAGGTATTCCCCCTGACCAGCAGAGACTTATCTTTGCCGGGAAGCAGCTTGAGGATGGGCGAACGCTCGCTGACTACAATATCCAGAAAGGTTTGTACCATGCCTTTCATTGTTTTTTTCCCATCCACAATGAGAAAATTAAATTGGGCTAATGAAGTAAAATAAAAATAAGGTATTGTTTGTGGACGAGGTAATCTTATCTATTGGGTATGCTTTAATGGAAACTTTGAATGGGCATGGTTTGATCATTAATGAGCGTTGTATGTTCATGTGAAAGAAACTGGATTTGAAGTTTCAGACTATCAAGGAATGACTTCTAACGTTCAGCTATCTAGTTTTATTGAAAAAAAAATTAACTTCTCTGGTTGCGAAACAATATGGAATTTGAGCTTGTTCGATGCTTTTAGCTATTGAGTATCGAACAGAGGATCTTTAGGAATTGATAGGTCTCTAACTGTTAATCTGTGATTTAATCTTAAATTTAGGGTTTAGCTTACGTGAATTTTGGGAGTTCAATTAGAGCCCTTTGAGTTTTTCTTAAGTGCATTGTTCTCAGAAGCGAAATTTGAATCTCATTGCTTTGTTTTTTTTTTTTTTTTTTTTAATTTTGCAGAGTCAACACTACACTTGGTGCTCAGGCTTCGTGGTGGTATTATTGAGCCGTCTTTGATGGCATTGGCTAGGAAGTACAATCAGGACAAGATGATCTGCCGCAAGTAAGCTTCAATAATAGGCTTAATTATTTGCGAAAGAATGTTCTTTTTGGTTCTATATGAAACGGGTTTTTGTTTAATATTAGAGTTACATTGTACACGGAGTTGAATTTGGTGAGTCATGGGTGGTTTATCTATGTTTGCGTATTCTGTTTCAACTTCTGTAGTAATAAGTTCAGTCTCCAAACCCTCTGCCAACACATTCTATTTTTTTGGACCCTGAATCACTGAATGCCTTGGTGAACATCTATTTTATACTGTATATGCATTTACGGATGCTTACATACTCGTTATCGGATTAAATTGCAGGTGCTATGCCCGTCTGCACCCTCGTGCTGTCAACTGCAGGAAAAAGAAGTGTGGACACAGCAACCAGGTATTTTTTTTATTCACCTTTTAAGAATTCTACTATAATTTTTTTTTTTGCTAATGGACTTAACTTTAAATTTCCTGCATAACTTATGGACTTTTTTGGTTAATCTTTTGATTTGCAGTTGAGGCCAAAGAAGAAGATCAAGTAGACTGTTGATTCTGAGAGAGGAAATCTATGCAAAAGTTTATGCTTCGATTTATTTTCTGGATTGCTTATGCCTAGAACCATCTGCTTTATACTCATTAGGAGTTTGAATTGTTATGTTTTTTACTTTTTAACATTCTCGTGTAATGGCATGTTTTGTTTTTGAACTGAGTACAAATATTCAGCTTCTTATTTCCGATTTTTGGTTCTTTACTTATCAACCCATATTAAAAATAACGCAAAATACTTAAATATAATAACAAGAATTTCGAATAAAAATTTGACAACTCTTTGAATATGTAATAACTACTTTATGAAGGTTAACTTAAAAGATCATATAAAATATACTTTTTTTTAACTTGTTGATCAACTACTGATCTTAGTTAACAGATGTTGCTCAGAAGTCATAACAAGAGGCACCCCCAGAAAGGAAATGAAGTTCAGCAATTGTGTGTGCATTACCTATAAAGGTCGATTGATTGAGCTGTCTGCGTTACTTCTTGGATGCTACTAATGCATTTCAAAGTAATACAGTTCCTATGTCTCTTCTTTTCGTAAATTGCACAAGGATAAGGAAGGAATGTACTTGCTAAAACAGCTAGCAGCAGTTGGCAGTTACTCAGTTTTGTTCATATCTGTTGTCTAAATGGCAATTTTTCAGCTGGTAGTAATAAGTCATGAAATTATGGGTCATCTTATCTTTCTTTATCCCCAGAAACTCTGTCCCTGCAAACTGCTACACGACTGATATTCATAGACACCACCATCGGCATAAAAAATGCACCATGTGTCAGATGTTTCAAAGGATCCATTTGGGTTCAAAAGTTGCTTCTCAATGTGGCATATGCGGTCGCTTCTGCCTTCCAACAAATGGGTCATTTGAAGTTCACCTTCTCCAATCACTAAACATTTTGTGTTATAGTTATCGTTCGAATACATCTGTTCCAATGCATGTGGTAAGGTTTTTGGCTTTTCATGAGTTTCATGAGTTGTTTTTTTCAATGTCATTCGAATGATAGCGCCCTCACAAGGTCCTTGAAGAACGGTTAGCTTCTGCAACTGTTTCAAATACCTATTGCAACTAATGAAAATGCTTGGCTACATAAGGACGAATAAAGGAAAATGAAGAAGAGTTTTGGTACCTGTGAGAGCAAGGAGTTGTTCTCTTCCTGTAACGTTTCAAACTGAGATGCTAGATCATCACACTTAGCTCTTAGGCTTTTGAAATTCTCCTGCTTCTCTTTGGACTTCCATCTTGCTCTTTTGTTCTGAAACCATATAGTAATCTGTTGAGGTTGCAGGCCCAACTTAGTTGCTAGCTTGATCACCTGCCTCGAATTCAACTTCGATTCAGTCAAATAATATATTGCCTCCAGTGTTTTAATTTGTTCATCACTAAACCTCCTTTTGTTCATGTTGTTACTATTCTTCTTCTTTTTCCTATTGGGAGTTAAGCATGTCGAGTCTATGGGTACAGCCTCAGCCTCAAATTTTGGTACTGTGAAGTGTGTTGAATATACAATCTATTCTTGCGAAGCAGGCACAGAAAAATAATTGAGAATATATAGATGGTAAGTGATAAGAAAAGTAATGTAAAACAAGCTTTTGCGTGGAAGACCAATAAGGTTAAATAACTTATGTTTGTGGTTTACATGCATCCATTTTTCCTTTTAAGCTACGAAACTAAGCACATCACGATTCTCAAGAGCAATCTTTTTCCTTCTACCCATTGAGCACCAGCTTTTTTTTTTTATGAAGGCACTACACTAAATGCTTATTCCCTTGGCTAGCCTTTTGTTTTACAGTCACAAAATATCTGCTATTTTTAATTCTCAATGGTTTCAATCAGAGGCTAACTAGTTGGAGGAGAAGTAATAGGTGGTAGTGGGCAACAAAAGTTGAAACAAAAAGTCGCATTAAGAAGATTTGGTCAAATAATTTTTTTTGAACCATGGAACTTGGTATTGGGATATTTAGCAGTGAATGCAATGGCATCCACGCCACGGCCCTTGCCAGTTGCCCTTGACGATCTCCTTTTGTAAAATTACGAAGCCATGAAGTTTTTGATTGTGTAAAGCTTCCCCTAAAAGGGAAAAGGTATTGAAGTTGGGTAGGGTCTTTCAAATTTGAATTCTATAGCTGTGCTATTGGTTGCAATTGCATGAAGATACATATCAAGTATGAAGTTCAAATGGGTGTGTTTATGTTCCAAATATTTGGAATTGGTGAATGATGTACTCAAGAGTCATGCTCGAGAGTAGGTAAATGGCCCCTACTCCCCACCCATCTGTTGCTTCTCAAAATGACTTTCTTAATCAACTATCTATCCACACCCATCTACCTCTTTTCATTTTCCTTTTTTCTAGGATGGCATGTACACCTAACTTTGTACATTTAAGAAATTCAACCTATACTTCCAACTTTTGTCCTCTTAGAATTTTTTAAGATTCAAGTTCCTTGAAGATAATTTTTTGGAGCACTGGATCTCACACTTTGTCCAAGATTTAATATATGATCATTGAATTTTTTGCATCTCTCTAAAATATTTGGAGCCTTTGGATCATACACATCTATAAGGACACTTAGAGCCATTAGATTTGCTTGATGACCAAACATCTTTTGGCTATAAATAGGTGAAGACTCATGGTTGCCAAACGATCCCAAAATCTCCAACAAGTTGGTTGAGATATAAAATAGAGAGTGTTTCTTCTTATAAGAGAGTTTTGTATTCTTCACTAAGAGAGAAAGTTCGTAACTCCTATTATATATAGTAATTTTTTTTTATTCTTGTACGTGGTGTTTATCCAACTTGTTTAGAGGTTTTCTATGTAAGGTTCTTGTATTCTATCCTTTCCCTTCTTCATCTTTGTAATTGTTGTTCTCAATCTACTTTAGTTGTAATCTTACTCTATTCGATCGCCGTATTCACAACATTTTATTTGTTCACTAAATTTCTTAAACACATAGTTATGAGCGAGCACTTGAAGTCTTTATGAATGTGAAGTTAAAATGTATTAGTTAGAAACCAAAACAGACAAAAATGTTAACAAAAGTAGGGATTGGGAAGAGAGTAGATCTGTACAATGGAGATAAAATCTTTGATCTCTAGGGAAGATGAAGACTACTGAATTCTAATGAATTAAGACAACTTTTTTTAGAATAATAAAGTAGAATAAAATATAGTAATAGGGTTTGAATATGAACGTTGGAGAAAGAAAATAGATATTTGGAAAAAATAAAGGAAAAGGAAAGATAAAAATAGTAGTTATAATTAAGCTGAAAGTGAATGGGTGATGTGTTAGAATGAGTTGTTTGTAAAATGAGAAAACGAAAAGGTAATTTAAAAGGGAAAAAGGAGGTTGGGGGATGTGCGTGGTGTAGACAGCCATCTAGTAATAACAATAACGATAGAGGGTGTCGAGGAGTGACGTATCCATAAATCATATGTAGGACACAACCACGGTACAAAAATAGAATATAGTAATAATAATACATTAAATTCGAAAATTTGGAAGTGCTTTTTTTTTTCTTTTAAGTTCCTTTCTAAACTATGAAACATTATATATTGATGGAATAAATTGAAATAAAATATAAAATCTAAATCGTAATAATTATGTAGCAAAAGCAAACCCTTAAACAAAGAGAGCGTATAAAATGGCTCATCGATAGGAGAGTGTAGCCAACCAGAAGTAAAGCAGAGAGAGCGTTCGTCGGCGACACAGGATGCAGATCTTCGTGAAAACCCTAACGGGGAAGACGATTACGTTGGAAGTTGAGTCCAGCGATACCATCGACAATGTCAAAGCTAAGATCCAGGATAAGGAAGGTTGGATTTCTGGTTTCTGAAGCAATATTTCTCTCTTATTCTTTTGGATTTTTACAATTTAGGGTGCATGTTTCAGGTATTCCCCCTGACCAGCAGAGACTTATCTTTGCCGGGAAGCAGCTCGAGGATGGGCGAACGCTAGCTGACTACAATATCCAGAAAGGTTTGTACCATGCCTTTCATTTTCTTTTTCTTTCCCATTGAGAAAATTAAATTGGGCTAATGAAGTAAAATAAAAATAGTGTAACGTTTGTGGCGAGGTAATCTTATCTGCTGGGTATGCTTTAGTGGAAACTTTGATTAGGCATGGTTTGATAGTTAATGGGTTGTATGTTCATGTGAAAGAAACTGGATTTGAAGTTTCAGACTATCAAGGAATGACTTCTAACGTTCAGCTATCTAGTTTTATTGGAAAAAAAAAACTTAACTTTTCTGGTTGCGAAACAATAAGGAATTTGAGCTTGTTCGGTGTTTTTAGATATTGAGTATTGAACAGAGGATCTTTAGGAATTGATAGGTCTCTAACTGTTCATCTGTGGTTTAATCTTAAATTTAGGGTTTAGCTTACGTGAATTTTGGGAGTTCAATTAGAGCCCTTTAAGTTTTTCTTAAGTGCATTGTTCTCAGAAGTGAAACTTGAATCCCATTGCTTTGTTTTTTTTTTTTTTTAATTTTGCAGAGTCAACACTACACTTGGTGCTCAGGCTTCGTGGTGGTATTATTGAGCCGTCTTTGATGGCATTGGCTAGGAAGTACAATCAGGACAAGATGATCTGCCGCAAGTAAGCTTCAATAATATGCTTAATTATTTGTGTAACAATGTTCTGTTTGGTTCTATACGAAACTGGTTGTTGTTTAATCTTACAATACATTGTTCACGGAGTTGGATTTGGTGAGTCATGGGTGGTTTATATGTTTGCGTAGTCTGTTTCAATTTCTGTAGTACTAAGTTCAGTCTCCAAACCCTCTGCCAACACATCCTATTTTTTTAGACCCTGAATAACTGAATGCCTTGGGGAACATCTAATTTATACTGTATATCCATTTACGGATGCTTACATACTCGTTATTTGAAGTCAATTGGGTACAATTAAATTGCAGGTGCTATGCCCGCCTGCACCCTCGTGCTGTCAACTGCAGGAAAAAGAAGTGTGGACACAGCAACCAGGTATTTTTTCATTCACTCTAAAAATTTGGCTATAATTTTTTTGTTTGCTAATATGATTAACTTTAAATTTCCTGCATAACTTGTAAACTTTTTTGCTTAATCGTTTGATGTGCAGTTGAGGCCAAAGAAGAAAATCAAGTAGACTGTTGATTTTGAGAGAGGAAATCTATACAAAAGTTTATGCATTGATTTATTTTCTGGATTGCTTATGCCTAGAACCATCTGCTTTATACTCATTTGGAGTTTGAATTGTTATGTTTTTTGCTTTTAAATATTCTCGAGTAATGGAATATTTTGTTTTTGAAATGAGTACGAAAATTTCAGCTTCTTATTTCCGAACTTTGGCACTTTACTTCATCAACCAATATTATAAATAATGCAAAATACTAAAAAATAATAACAAGAATTTAAAATAAAAATTTGACATAACTCTTTAAATATGTAATAACTACTTTATGAAGAATAACTTGAAAGATCATATAAAATATACTTGTAACTTGTTGATCAACTATTGATCTTAGTTAGCAGATGTTGCTTAGAAGTCATAACAAGAGGCCCCCCTGAAAATAAATGAAGTACAGCAATTGTGTGTGCATCACTAAAAAGGCTGAGTGCTGATTGAGCTGTCTGCGTTACTTCTTGGATGCTACTAATGCATTTCAAAGTAAGACAGTTCCTATATCTATTCTTTTTGTAAATTGCACAAAGATAAGGAAGGAATGTACTTGCTAAAACAGCTAGCAGCAGTTGCTCAGTTTTGTTCATATCCGTTGTGTCTAAATGGCAATTTTACAACTGGTTGTAACAAGTCGTGAAATTATGGGCCATCTTATCTTTATTTATCCTCAGAAACTTTGTCCCTGCAAACTGCTACAAGACTGATATTCAAAGATACCATCCGAGTTAAAACTGCACCATCTGTCGGATGTTTCAAATGATCCATTTGGGTTCAATAGTTGCTTCTCAATGTGGCATATGCTGTGGTTGCTTCTGCCTTCCAACAAATGGGTCATTCGAAGTACTCCATCACCTTTTTCCAATCACTATACAGTTGTTTGTGTTATAGTTATTGTTCAAATACTTCTGTTCCAATGCATGTGGTAAGATTTTTGGCTTTTCATGGTTTCATAAGTGGTTTTTCTATCACAATGTCCTTGAGGAAGAACGGTTTGCTTCTGCAACTGTTTCAAATGCCTATGGCAATTAATGAAAATGCTTTGCCACAGAAGGACGAATAAAGGAAGATGAAGGAGAGTTTTGGTACCTTTGAGAGCAAGGAGTTGTTCTCTTCCTGGAACGTTTTAAACTGAGATGCTAGATTATCATACTTAGCTCTGAGGCTTTTGAAATTGTCCTGCTTCTCCTTGGACTTCCAATCTTGCTCTTTTGTTCTGAAACCATATAGTAATCTGGCGAAGTTGCTAGCTCGATCTTCTGCCCCGAATTCAACTTTGATTCAGTCGAATAATATATTTTCTCCAGTGATTTGATTTGTTCATCACTAAACCTCCGTTTGTTCATGTTACTACTCTTCTTTTTCCTTTTGGGAGTTAAGCATGTCTATGAAGAGTCTATGGCAACAGTCTCAGCCTCAAAATTTGGTACTGTGAAGTGTGTTGAATATACAATCTGTTCTTGTGAAAAAGGCACAGAAAAATAATTGAGAATATGTAGATGGTAAGTGATAAGAAAAGTAATGTGAAACAAGCTTTTGCGTGGAAGACCAATGAGGTTCATCAACGTATGTTTGTGGTTTACATACATCCATTTTCTCTTTTCGGCTACAAAACTACACACATCACCACTCTCAAGAGCAATCTTTTTTCTTCTACCCATTGAACACCAGCTTTTGTTATAAAGGCACTATACTAAATGCTTATCCCCTTAGCTAGCCTTTTGTTTTACGTAGTCCCAAAATATCTTCTGCTTTTAGTTCTGAATGGTTTCCATCAGAGCCTAATTAGTCTGAGGTGAACTAATAGGTGATGGTGGGCAACAAAAGTTGAAAAAAAAAAGTGCATTAAGAAAGATTTGGTCAAATAAAATTTTGTGAAGAATGGAATTTGGTATTGGGATATTTAGCTGTGACTGCAATGGCTTGCACGCCACGACCCTTGCCAGTTGCCCTTGACAATGACCATTTATAAATTATGAAGCCATGAAGTTTCCGATTGTGTAAAAGTCCCACTAGAAAGGAAAAGGCATTGAAGTTTGGTATTGTCTTTCAAATTTGAATTCTATATATTTGGAGTTCAAGTGGTTGTGTTTGTATGCAAAATTTCTGGAATTGGAGAATGATGCTCGAATGATATGGCCCGTAGCCCCCACCCACCTCTTGCTTCTCAAAATGACTTTCTTTCATCAACTATCTATCCAAACCCATATGTCTCTTTTTGTCTTCCGTTTTATTAGAATCGCTTGTACACCTTTAGAAATTTCATGTATACTTTCATCTTTTATCCTCTCGCCGTTTATCTTCATCTCTATTTCAATTTGAAAGGTTAACATTTTGATATTTTATTTATTCACTAAATTTCTTAAATACATAGTTATGAGTAAGCATTTGAAGTTTTTATGAATTAATTAGAAACCAAAACAGACAAAAATGTCTTCAAAATCTTTGGAGATAAGAAAAGGGGAAGAGAGTAGAATGTTTGATGTTTGGGGAAGACAGAGTATAAAATTATAATGAATTAAGATAATTTATTTAAGAATAATAGAGTAGAATAAAGTATAGTAATAGGGTTTGAATATGAAGGTTGGAGAAAGAAAATAGATATTTGGAAAAAAGGAAAAAGGAAAGATAAAAATAGGAGTAGTAATGATTAAGAGGAAAGTGAATGGGTGTTAGAATGAGTTGTTTTGTTAAAAAAGAAAGATAAAAAAAGGGGTAATTTAAAAGGGTAAAAGGAGGTTGGGGGATGTGTGTGTGTGGACTATGGACAGCCATCTAATAATAATAATAACAATAGATGGTGTCCAGTCCAATTTTCCCGCTGGTTGAGAATCAGGGGAGCCAGTGGGGGGAAGGGAGAAAGAGAACAGCAAACAAAATTAAACTTCACCCATTTAGATTTTTGAATCAAAAAAACTCTTTTTTGGGTTTTGGATTTGGCGGATGCACTCATCACCTTCTCCTGTGATTCATATTCACCTATGCATTTTCTTAGGGTGTCGGTGGTGGTGCTACATCCTTCCCCTCCCCCACCCCCACCCATACCACCATTTGTAGGGTTTTGTTTTTGATTCCATAGACGGCGACCGAGAAAATCGATGTTCTTCGTTGCTGCTACATTGTCATTTGTAGATCCTGCTACCTTCGATCTCACCACCCTCTCCTTCATTGCCCTAATCCTTCTCCTTTCTCTTCTCTCTCTCTCCTTCATCTTCCATCTCCGTCTCAAATCCCGAACCTCCCACCATCTTCAACGCTTCAATTCCCTCTGGACAGTCCGTTTCCTCCTTGTCTCATTCATCTCATTTTGGGCACTCAATGAACTCCTCCGCCTCTCCTTCTTTCTCCCCTCTCTCCCTTCCCTTCATCAATCAACTCTCTGCCAAATCCATTCTCTTCTCTCCCTCGGCCTCTTCCAGCCTTGTTTTCTCATCATCCTCCTCTTTCTCATCAATGCCTCTCCCAACAACAATAACAATAACGACAATACTACTACTTCTCACCAACATCATCATCCCCCTATTCCCTTTCTTCTTCTTCTTTCATTCTCTATTTTTCTTCTCCATCTTCTCATCGTCTTCTATTCCCCTTTCAACCATAAACTCCCTCCCTCCTTCAATCAGAGCTATCTCCTCATCAAACATGATTCTAACAACACTCCCGTTTTCTGCTCCTACCCTCTTCTGAGTTCCATTGCCTTTGCTGCCTTCGCCCTTGGCTACATGCTCTGTTTCTTTTTCTCCACATGGAAAGTCGCCTCCATGGTCATCAACAAGTCCCTCCGGATTCGCCTTTACGCCCTCGCTTTCACCGTCATGATTTCCTTGCCCTTACAGATTATATTCCTTGGCCTCTCTGCCCTATGGAGACCTGATCAACCTACTTACTCTCTCCTTTCTCTTCTTGTGTTTCTGAGTGCGTTTCTATGTGCCACTGCCGGGGAGGGCATCTTGGTCATCGTTCCCATCGCCGATTCCTTGGCTGCCGGAGATTCTTCCTTCGAGGATTCTGGTCACCCTTTGAAGACCGCTGGCGACGGCTCTTGATATTTCACCACAACATTTACTCAGGTGGAGAGAATATGTAAAGGTTCTTTGGTTTTTCTTTTTCTTTTTCTTTTCCTTCATTTTTTTGGTGAACTTTAAACAGCACAGCAGTGTTCTGGAGAGGCAAATTTTAATGCAAATTCAAGTCTTTTAAAAAAAAAAAAACCTAAAAAACTAAATGAAAAGAAACACAAAGAAAGAAAGCAATATTCCATTCTACGTGGCGGTTAATTTAAATAGGAATGCTTTTGTACTCATGGAATTCTTGAATTATATTTTGAATTATATTTTAAATATTTGCATTAATGAGACTATGAGAGTAGTTAAGTTGTAGTTGGTACCTTTTTTTTTTATATAATTTAAATTGTGTATTCTAATATTTAAGTTATTTACAAGTTATTTTAGTGTGGATTATAGTACGTGCTCAAGGAAAAACTATTTAAGTTTGAGATTCTAATGGCGATGACTTCTTCTTGTCTCGCACAACTTTTGACACAACCTGGAATTTTCATTAGTTTTGCTTGTTGGTGTGGGAATTCTGCCAAGGTTCTTCCAGGCCACTAGAGCATAGGTGAAGAAAATAGTAAAAATACAGCAATAAATAAAAAATATGTTTGAATGTAAAATAATAAATACTGTAGCAAATAAGATAGAAGGAATTATTATAGTCTTAGAATAGTCTTAAACTGAAATGCCTCGTAAAAGTTCTAAAAACTTAAAATGCCCAGTTGGACACCTTTGACCAATTTTAACTGTAGCACGGTATGAAGTAACTCAACCTTTTTTTTTCTCTACTTTGAACGTATTACCTTGTTTTCTGTCATCCATGGACATTGAAATAACCTTATGAATAAAGGAAAGGTTGATTCAAGAAATTGTTCTTTTTTCACTTTTTTTTTTTATTTAGTTTTGTTGGTTCTGTTTTTAATTTCTAAATTTTGATTTAAATTTTAAATATAATTTTAAAAGTGCATAAAAATAGAAAATAATTGTAAATATAACCATCACGTTGAAAGTATTAATAGAGATAACTCAACTCATTACCCAAATCTAAAGAGATTTATCAGAATAAACTAATCACCAATATAAATCCATTGACGCTGGATTTTGCAATAATCACTATTCTTCTAAAAAGATTGCTATCAATAAAGTATGGTTCAATTACAATTACCTAAAATGAAAGAGAACTATGATAAAGGTGGCATGTGAGATTGTAAGTATTATTGAGCAAAAAAATTTGGCCAATTAAATCCTGTCACATCATCACAATAAATATTTGATAATTATATTTTTATTGGATTTTGATAATTAAATTTAATCGATTCAACCAAATTCAAGTCCAATAAGCAGATTAGCTAAGACTAAGCTCAACAAGCAGATGAGTCTAAACCCAATAAAATAAATGGGTCTAAGCGTAAGTCCAAACCAAATAAGGCAAATGAACTCAAGTCCGACAGGTAAATTGGTTCAAGCCCAAGCCTAACAAGCAAATGGACCCAAGTCCACCTAAAGTCCACAAAATTTCTCCATAAATAGAGACTTTTGTCATTCATTTAAGGGGGTCTTTGGTTGAAGGAAGAATTGAAACTCTAAAGAATGGTTGAATGTAAGCATGCTTGAAAATTCAAACTTCTATAAACCTCTCAACACGTGCAAGTTTTTATCATTTTATCAACTTCGAGATTATTATTTTCTAAGAGATCGAAGACTTGGAAGATCAAACTTTCCTTGAATTCCAGAAGACTGAAGCTCAAATAGACTTGCAACTACAACATTCTAAAGACCAAAGATCAAGAAATTATAAGTTTTTAACATGTATTCGAAAGAAAACATCAAATGTGTAAATATTATAGATTGTATTCACAATATTCATCAATATATCAAAGTCCAATTCCATGAAATACATTTCTTCGAAATCTCGTGTGAATAAGCAACATTTTCAAAATTATAAAATCAAATTTCTAACAAAGTTAGATATTTTGCAGCTTTGTTACTAAAATAAACATAGCACCACAACTTATTCCATTCCACGATGAAGATGGTCAGGGAAGAACAAAGAGAAAACCAATCAACCGAGCCAATTTTAGGCTTTATCGTCAACATTATTTGTTTATTAAGTGCTAATTCTTTTTTCTTTCAAATAGTGCTCTAACTAAATAGTTTCAAATAATGTCGAAAGACAGCTAATTATGCTATCTTTTTATCTCTAACTATAGAGGTCCAAACATTAAGTGAACTATAATAACTCATAACCTACGATTCAACTTTAGACTCCAAAACTATATAAAAATTTAAAAAAATTTAAAAGATCTAGACAAAAGACTTAAATCTACTAAAAAATTTCACAAATGCCCTAAATTATGATTTATTTTTTTTATTAGGTTTTCGTATATTTTACGACAATTAATTTTATCATAATTATTAATTATATATAATTTTTAAAATTATATTCGAATTATTTTCTTATTTATATTATACAAAGGGTAACTTTCTTATTTGGCCTACTAATTAATGTATAAATCTATTATGGAAATTAATTAAAAATATTTTATTAATTCAATATAAAATAAAATATTTTCTAATATGGAATAATTTGATGATTAAATATAACATTATCTCATTATTTTCATCATCCGTTAAGTGAAATTTTTTTTGACGTCGGTGAAGACTTTGTCTTCTTCATAATTCAATTTCGGTTGTTTCTTCCATCAATTCCATTGTTTTCAATATCATTCTTCAATTTATTTGGAAATTTCGTTTTCTTTAAACTTCCGATTACTTGTATTCCTCAATTACTTTTGTTTCCGTTTTCTTCAAATTTCGTACTTTACCTAGATATTGTTTATACATATATACCACTCCATATATACAATATCACATATATAATTATGTATAGTAAGACGTCTGGATTTTTTCATTCATTATTTTTTTTGATATTTTGTCTATCATATAAACTACATAATTCCAACAGAATTTGGATTTAAACTATATGTTTATATAGTTATTACTAAAACAGTAGTAAACAACATATTCTCAATGTACCTATAATATACTATACATACATACATACTATCACTTTATATATATTTTAAATGATCAATATATACTTTAATATATTCGTAAGCTATTATAGTTCTTTTTTGTGATTTAATATATATATACCTCATCTTATTTACAACATTGTTTATGATCATTAATGTTTGTGTTTCATGTTGCTGTAAGAAATTTACATCTTTAATATACACCATATTATAACAAATATACTACAAAAAATAAAATTTAATATGTTCTCTTCATTCATACAATTTCTCATACAAATACTAGAGAATATATCCTTCATGTTCCTGTTAACATAAATAACATTCCTATAACAACATCAAACTTAATTCTTTTTACTAACGTCATATATTACATATACTTATCATAAACCTTTAGTTCTAAAATACACACCGTAACTGAAACTTATACTCATAAAACACAATATTACTGATCATAAACATTTAAAACTGTAATGTACACCTTCTTATTCCAAATATATTTATAATATACCTAATGAACATTTTATCTCCATTAAAACAATATATCATAAAATTTTCAGAATAATGAACACAATAGTATAATATATTATATCATAATAAAAATATATGCATATATCGTTTTAATGTTTCCATAATACTAGCAACATAACAATTCATCATAACATAAAGTAGACATGAAGTTTTCAAAAAAACCTAATTTTTACTTCAGCACAAAACCTTCAACATTAAATCCTATTCAACTTCAAATTCCTAAAGTCCTTGTGATAACAATTTGAAACTTGGTCCTTCAAATGGTCGACTATTGAGCTATAAATTTTCTTTTTTTGACTCTGTTGATTCAAATTTTGTTGTAAAGGTTTACCTCATTATCTTTGTGTTGGAATTTATGTCCTACAAATCGTGGTTTTTAATCACATTCTATTCAATAAAGTCGTTATTGATGCTATAATCTTAAAACGTCAATAAACTAAGGACCCGAGACTATTATTGAGTAAACTTGAATTTTATGTAGAGACATAAATGTGGATCAAGTTTGAGTATATAGCCTAAATAGTCTATAGTATACGAATATAGTTGGACACCTTATTCTGGGGACACTATGGATGCGGTCTGCTTTGTAGTTAATACAAATAGTGTGATCTTAAACCGTTCATGTAGAGACATGAAAGTGGAAGCATCCTATGTAAAAAGTTTACATAAAATTGGAACCACGAAATAGTCGCTTTTAGGTTATAACACCGTTAACTTTAATGTAACTTAAATCTTAAGTCTAAGCTAACTATAAACTTCTGTTCACATGAAATTATCATTAGATCTGCATAGGTGAGGGCAGCTCAATGACGCTGACTCAATAAGCCTCTCATTTCAAGGGTAAGACCGGGTGGATAGCTTGGGACATAGGGTGCAAGACGAAATTCATTCCTACCGCTGTAGAGAGAGTAGATTGGTTGTTCCCTTAAGAACTGTCTTGAACAAGGGGCCTCACCCTCTCATTTGGCCCAAGAGGGATTTGGTTTAAAGGTTGGACCATAAACCAATTGTTCAAAAGTGGATCGGTTGGACTTAAGGAGCAAGATGTAGTCTCGAGGGTAAAATGGTACTTTAACCTAGGCAAGATTACAAACAACCTGTGAAAGATTAACTTACTTATCATGGTTATATCACATGGACACAAATATATCTATAGTGAGGGGAGTGGAACTACGAGACTTTAGTGGATTGTTAGTTAACGAAGGTTGATTAACTCGGTCTAAAAGAGTTTAACCAGTTAATCTTTGATTGTTGGAGTCCATGATCTATAGGTCCATTAGGTTCCCTTGCTAGCTCACAAGGAATCAACTTAAAACATTATGATGGAATAATTTGAATTGTTTGAATTAGGTAAAGAGAGAGAAAATCGACGAATATATTTGATATAATTGTTGGTTATAAGCTTCAGATAGAGCTTCATGTTTAAATGTGATTTAAATATTAAAAATATGAATATGGATTCATGTTAGGAAGCTCAAAATTGATGAAAATGATCAAAGTTGTGAAAAGCCAAAATGTTGACTTTTGATTTTGAAAAGTCAAACTTTGACCGACTTTAAATTCAACTGTGATTTGAATTTCAGAGATTTGAATGCAAATTCATGCTCGGAAGGTCAAAATTAGTCAAGACGGACAAAGTGGTAAGAAGTCAAAATGTTAACTTTGGGCTTGAAAAAGTCAAACTTTGAATTTGATTTAAATGTTAAATTACCCTATTGCTCTTAGATTAATTTAAATAATAACACTTGTTGAGATTTGACAAACTTATCACTTGCATGTGGTATGCAAGTGGCTTATTGCATGCAAGACACCTACTCCACTTAGAATTTCAAATGGTGAGATAGGGAAACTCTTGCATGTAGTTTGCTGAAACTCTTGTACGTAATTTGCTTGTAAGAGTTTTTTTTTTTTTTTTTTTTGCAAAGATGATAGGACTCTTGTGTTTGAGAAATGCAATAATTAATTTTTTAAATTGAGAATTACAAAATAAAACAAGAACATTTTTTTCTCTCAACTACAAAAAGACCTAATAGTTAGGTTCCTCCAAAAGGATATCATCTCTCTTTATTTTCCCTTCCATCATTTAAGTCCCACAACTCGGTTCCAAGTCTGGAGAATAGCGAGTTAACTCTAGTGGTAGTCCCAACTTCGAGTTCTTGAAGAGATTACAAGAAAAGAAAAGCATCAAAGGTGAGTTTTCTTTTAACCCTATCTTTGTTTCAATTAGGGTTGTAATGCATGTTGATTACTAAATTTATTTAGTTGCAATTAGAGTTTGATCCTTATTCCGCTGCGCATATCTACCGTTTCCATTACTTTGATAGTTGATTTTCTCTCCTTAGGCTCCTCCTCACAGCTTGCTTGTAAGCAAAAGTTTATGTTTCTTTTGCCTAATTATTCATACCAATCTTATAATGATATATAAAAAATATTATATTATATATTTAAAACATTTATGTTATACATACATTAATTGTATTGTTTTTTCTAGCTACTCTTTGCTGATTATGATTATGTGTACCTATGGAAAAAGTAATATACATATGAAACTTCACCAAGTAACATCTTACAACGGTTAATATTAAATATACATCTGCATCATCAATAATGATTGAATCATGTTCGTTTGATTTAATCTTCCTATTCCTTAACCCAAAACATCTTTCACTTCTTCTAACCATTATCGACACCACATTTAAATAATTTTTTTTTACAAAATTAACTACGATTTAACATATAAACCATAATGCATCTTAAATCAACAAAATAAGTTTTTGTTACACATGTAAATCACAATGTAAGTTAAATAAATACAAAGTACGTTTCCATTACGCTCTAAAATGTATCACAATGTAAGAATTTTGGTTACTTTGAAACTCAATAAACCCTAGAATGTATCTCATTGAAAATTACATTTTTATTTTTTTATCTATTTAATCAAATATCTAAAATACATTTCATATACCTAATGTTTTATATGTTTTGAATACATTCAAACCTCAAAACTTAGACCCAGGTTGTCTAAAAAAAGTTCTGTTCTTCACGGTTGATATCTTTTAAATTTCTCAATAAAAATCATAACCCACGTTAACTTATGCGAGTATAATGAAAGGAGTAGATCGTGATTTTCAAAGAAAAAAAGTATTAAATATTTTTCACTTATTTTCAAAACCGTAACTCACAAAATTTTCCATTTATATTTTTGTTTTAAATCAATTAAATAATAAAAATGGGTATTAAAATAATTTAAACCATACATTTATGTAATATATAGGTCTATTTAGAACCATGTGAAATTTATTAAAAATTTGGGTTCACGTGGTATCATATAGCAATTTAGGTATCTTAGTTAAAATCCTAAATTTTTTTTTAGATGGACTATAAGCTTTTTATAGAAAAAAAATTGAAACTAATTACAAAATGTAGAAAAAAAACTAATGAACTATAATAAAGTTTACTTATTTTTTAAATAGTTTCACCTTTTTGTTATATTTGAAAATGCTCCAATGCTAATTTTGTTTTTACAAGAATTAGCTAATGCATGTGAAATGGAGTGATCATTTGAAATAAGTTATCTATAAAAAGGAAAAAAAAACCTGTGGAATAGTGATGATGTTTCCTTAATCTGAGAATAAAATTAGAATTGGGGTAGGGGGATGAAAGTAACAATTATTAGTACAGAAGTATTCAATGAAAAGCAGTAACATAACATCAAACATGGAATGAAGTGAAAAATCATGCAGTCGCTAAGCCAGCCAAAAGCCCATTGTGGCGGAGCAGTGGTTCTGGTGAAGGTTCACGGCCTCGAAATTCAACAAAAACCTACACAAAAACAAAACCCTTCAATTAGTCTACAAATTTACCTTTCCTCTTCTTCAACTGTGATTTTAATAAAAATGTTTTGTTACAACTTATTAGATCAAAACTAAGATGAGATTATATCTAACATATAAATATCAATCCCGAGAATTTCTGCCAAGTTTCTATGACATTCCATTACTTTGTCAACAACACTTGCAACTACAAGAATGAAAGAGTGCAGAAAAGATGGCAACTTCAATAATGATACGCTTGTACCAAAAATGAAATTCAACCGTCTAACCTCTAGTGGAGCTTTTCCACCTCCAAGAGCAAGTACGGTTTCTCGGAATCTACGCCCAGTTTCCTTTACAGCCTAAGGATGAAAGAACAAAAATAAACAGAGCAATTAAAGAAACAACTACGCAAATAATCATAATAAAAAATAATCGTGTTACAAGCACTAGCTTATGCCTTCTAAAAGAGGGTAGGCACACATCGATTGAGTGTGACTCGTTTGCTAGTTTAATTAGGGGTGCAACACAATACTGTCCATACAACGTCACATGGCAACCTCAAGCTCTAAGACTACAGTAGATGTTGAAGTAAAGCATTTAACCAATTTCAATGAAGACAGGCCCAAACGTAGACAGGATAATCGAGAAGTAAACACCAAATTCAATAACAAGATCAATAAAAATGACAACGTCATTCCAACATACCTCATTATCATTCAACCCAGCATCCTCAAATGCAGAAAAGGCATCAGCAGATAAAACCTCCGCCCACTGCAATACATAAGATTTAGAGGGAGAAAATATCAGATTGAAAGAAAGAGTCCCAAGCGTTCAAACACTACAGCAATATTAAAATAGATTATACAATTTCTCTTTTGTGATAAAAACAAAGTATATAAAAACTTATGAAGTGGGCTTGCGTTAACCAGATTCATGCCAATTGCGTGGCACTTGCTCTTGCCCATAAACAAGTCAGCCACTCCTGAACTAAGCTTGTCCATATCACAAGGGACTAAGTCGCAACCCTCACCCATATTGTCCAACCATATGATCTTGGAAAACATGGTCACAGAAAATGTCTTGCATAACACTCGAAGAGATTTTGAGAAGCAATTGGCAAGCATTAATCTAAAGGCATACAACTTAAGGTAGGAAGATGACAACTAATGGTACCTTTTTCTAGTACATTCCAAGGAAAGCCCATATGTAAAGTCATAACTAATGTTATAGATCAAATTCAAGCCTTTATAGCCAATGAAGCCATTGAGGAAAAAAGGTGCTTAAGCTTGATTTTGAAATGGTGTATGGATTGGGATTTTTTTTTGGATAAAGTTGTCAATTCACCCAAAAACTTAAGCTGGTGGTTGAAGGAAAATTTAATTATGAAATTAATCACTAGAACTATTGCAAGAAATTCTAAGGGTTCAAAGTCCCAAAAATTAAGGAAGAAATTTCCTCGTCACTCGTTAATTCTATAGTTGCTGGTAAGAATCCACATAGATTTTTTCAGACTTTAATTCTTGCTTCAAAGCACTTGATCATATTAAGTGTTTCTAAAGCTATACTTTCCAATCCTCCAAAGTAGGCCCCAATTGCTTCAAAAATATTTCTTCGCCATAAGTTGAGAGGAAGATTTTTAATTGACAGCCATCCTCCGGAGCCTTCAATAAGAGTTGGTCTGCTGTGTTTGGCTTCATTCCATTTTTCAAATAGCAGATGAAATTTTCCATAATTGAACCATTTATCCTGTGCATAAATCATATCTTCAAACTTTCCTTAGGTAACTTTGATGATGGCTTTGTTTACGAAGAAAGGATAGTACTGATTTTGACTTGAAAAAGGTATTCTAGACATAACACAATGTTCTTCCAGTCATCAAAAAACAAAAAGTCTGTTTAAAACCCATAGGTTATTGAAATCTTCCTCTAAAATATCTTCACTTTTTCTCACCCAAAATTTTTCCTGTGTATGAATTTTCTTAAGAGAGTGGATTGGATTTTTGGGGGTAAAAGCCATGCTCTGTTTCCTGGAGTGAAAATAGAGTGTAAATTTTTCTTTGAATACTTCACTTTGTCTGCATAACTTGAACAGAGCTCTCTTTGGGAAATGGGGGGCTAGTGGTCTTGAATGGCCAGATTCCGATTGGAGAGTGGAATGCCAGGAGGTGTAGTTATGAGTCATCAAAAAGGACCTAACCATATTAATTCCAAGGTAGGCAGCAACCATATTAATTCCAAGGTAGGCGGCCACCATGGATTGAACCCATGACCTCCCTCTTAGTTAGTTATTGCGAATGTCTCCTTTTTTACCACTAGGCAACCCATGATGATTAAGTTACTCCATCATAATAAATATCCAGTCCAGAATATCGTTTTGCAACACAATCGAGTAAAAAAAGAAAAAAGAATTACTATGGCTCATATAAAATCGAATACCTTATAACTGTAATATCCTGCAGCATATCCACCTAAAGGAAAGAACAAAAGTTATGACTAGTTTATAATACGGAACAAATGGAATGGAGGAATTTTCATATTAAATATTTGATAAACATTTGACAATGAACCTGCAAAAATGTGGCTGAAACTACACAAGAATTTATCATCTGCTAAAGGAGGTATCACTTGTGTTTGTTTGCACACTCTTTGGTCAACTGCAAAGATCAACTCTGGCTCTCCAGGAACATATTTAGTGTGAAGCTCCAAATCAACACTTGCGAACCTAAGCTACACATCACAATAGGCAGCAAGAGAATTAAAATTTTCTTTTTACTGCCCCATCCATAAGTGCACGTAATTGCCAATTGTGTATTCCCTAACTGATAAGAAGCATACGGTATGATTAACAATAACAATAATAAAAAAAGTGTACCTCCCCAACAAAGAAAGGCAGGATTACCACAAATAAAAAACGATAAACTCCCTCTAAAAAAGTGTTTCAAATAAAAAGTTCTCATTTTTTTAAGTCAATATAATAATTGAAGGATTCCCTGTGTAAAGAGAGTAAAAGATTTGTCCCTAGAAACTATGCCATGTAGGACCTCAATGGTGAAGGTTTTCCTATCTTTATTAAGATAACGAAATGACACAATAGCTCAAAGTGCATCATACAAAAACAATCAACACCAATTCAAATGAATCGGTGATTTGACATCTCAACTATGTTGACGTCCCCTTGTGGTGATTTTCCTATCTATGGTGATGGATGGTAGGGGTGGCACAAGGGATTGTGCCATTGATGTCGACGAGAAAAGATAGGATAGGGGAGAGAGAAAAGAGAGGAGATTTGAGAAAAGGGAGCATTTTAGGAATGACTACATGTTATTTCCACTTAATTATGCTCACTTTGACAACCTTCTTTTTTCTTTTTTAAATTTAAAAATTAAAATAATAATAATATACATACATATATATACATACATATATATACATACATACATACATACATATATATATATTAAAAAAAAACTTAATTTAGAACTCATTAACTTAACAAGAAAACACAATTCTTCATAAGAATGCTCTTAGATGTCCGAAACAACCTAAAATGTGAGGAAAAAATTAAAGCGAACTATGTTGTTACTCGTTATAAGACATAATTTATATAGATTCAACTTAAAATGTGTGAGACGAAAGCAAGGGCCATAAACTAAAGATATGATGCCTAAAACATCCCAACCTGACGGAGACTCAGGGAGCCTGCACGAAATGTCCTCGCTGCAAGAAGTTTCAAGTACACTTCTTCAGGGAGACTTTCCCCTGTTTCATAGTGCTTTGCAATGCCCATCAAAGTATCTCTGCAAAAGTTTTAAGGTTAATAAAGATGGATCCATGAGTCACCAGAGGAGTAATAAAACCCGAAAAAGAGAATACTATATTGGAAATGACACTAAATTAGGCTATTGAGCACCTGTGCTTAGAATTTCATTCATGACATGGAGTTGCAAAAGAGAGGTTGATAAAACACAATATAAAAGGAGTTTAAAAAAAGCTCCAATTGGATAGAAGAGAAGAAAAGGTACAGTGATAGAAAAGAAAAGCGAAAACATTTACATCATGTTTTAGGATAGAAAGAGAGAGACAACAATTACACCATGTAATAACCAAAAAACTGTCAAGACCACCCACATCCATCAGTATAGAAGGGGCAAGAATGTAATTGAGGGTGAACGTTAGTTACGCATGGGTGAGGAACGTAAATATTATGTAAAGCTTGAGAGGGGACCACGAGAGAGGTAAAAAGGTACTCTAGAAAAGGAAAGGGTAGTATAAATAGCTGAGAGTGTATTTCCATTTTCTTTTAGCTAGGAAGTAATATCAGACTCTCACAGTGAGGGGAGCTGTAGCCTTAGGGCTCTTTCTTCATTAAACAACAATTGTTTGTAATGGGATACCTTACAAAACCAATGGCATAAAAAGGGTAAAAAAGAAGCTCTTAATCTTTGGAAATAAAGGAAGGAAGAATATTGTCCCAATGATTCCTCTCCCTATCCATCAAAAACTGCCAGCAAAGCAGAGAACAGAAACCACACACACACAAACCACAAAATCCTCCTTGGGAAAGCCACCAAGTAGATTTAAGAACCAAAAAGCAAGACCCTAAATTGATTAGGACTTTAAGATTTATTGCCAGCCAGAATAAGTTGATCAACATTAAACTATAACACCCGAAGATTGAGTGGGAATTGCCTGATATGAAATTCACAAACCTCAACAAGAGATTTTAGCTGGAAGCAAAGGAGAAGACATGAGTGTTACTGCCGCATTAGACACCGCTACAATTACAAATGACCCGTTGGCTTCTGTTAGAAATAGATTATTTTAAACTTTTGCAAGAAAATCCTATTGTTACCCTGGTTCCTCTATAAAAGTTTGTCTTCCACACTGCTTGAACTGAAATTTGATTCCTCATTAGAATTACTAGAGGCTAAAGTTATATTAAGAGATAGGGGGTTAGAAACACCTTTAATAAACTAAAGGTATGAACCAAGGGGAAAGAACTGACTGTTTAAAAGTCTAAGCTGGAACCAAGGATTGATGACATTGAAGAAGGAAGGTTCTTAGAAATCTTGGCTTCAACTCATCAGTACTCACCATTTGGTTGGCCGATTGGTGTTCTCTATCATCCCAAGACTGAAAGAAACCAACGACTAGAAATGAAATGTCAGTAACTGACTGATGATCATCTCTAATGGCAGCAAGCCTGTTAGGTGAAGGGATGGCTAGGGAGTTGCGAGGAGAAGAAACTCAAAAGAGAAAAAGCCAAAGAAAAATTTCTTCTCTAGGGCTTTCTTAAATGCGAACTGGAAGGGGCAGTGAACATTGAACAGTTGGCAAGCAGCAGCAGACGAAAGAGAGAAAGGGTGGCAGTCAACAATGAATTGCAGCAAGTTAAGGATAGACAGAAAAGTCAAGGGTTTATAGTTTCTCTCTCATGTACTCTTTTTCTCATCAACAAAGAGACTTGTTTCATTTCCAAAATGAATAAACTTTCTCCCATTGCGATTTCACCACTCCAAAGTAAAAAAATGACACTTTTGAAAACTAAATGAAAAATATGCAACAATAATGTTTTTCCTTAAAAAAGAGCTTTTTATCCAAAAGAAATGCAATTTTCATCGATATAATGAAAAGAGACAAAGTTTCAATGTACAAAGTACAAAGGCCATGAGAAAAGAGAGGATCAACAGATGCAACTGAACATCTCAACTAGGTTGACACGCTAGAACACCCTCATCACATTTATTCAAAAAGGCAAAAAAAAAAAAAAATCAAAGAAAATACAAGGCCATATAAGGACCGGTAATCTAGTGAAATACACCAAAAACATTAAAAAAAAAAAACATTACAAACTAAAAAACAGGGTAATATATCATTGTCGCTTGATTGGTGTAAACACTTCTCAGGGAGTAGGACTGCAATCCTGAAGTAGCATCAATCAATTTGGAGAGAAAATAAATGCTTGCCAATTCAATAATTATGATATATAGAACAAACAAACAACAAAACTGGGAACCAAACTACCTATGATAACACCAGTTTTCCATGAACTGAGATGGCAATTCAACAGCATCCCATTCTATCTCACGAATACCAGCAACTAAACCTTCATCTTGTTTTGTCAACATATGCTGGAGTGCATGACCAAATTCATGGAATACTGTCTCTACCTGTAAAGGATGTCAAAGCACTTTAGAAGGAATAAAAAGGTTTCTTGAATATTATTTTAGTTTTTTTTTAATGAGAAGTGAAACTTTAAAATAATTTAGATTCATTGAATAAAATATCTGGCGTAACTGAATCTTGGGAAATTTCGTAAAAAAGGTTAATTCATTAAAAAAAAGTCTTATTTAATCAACAAATACAATACAAGTCTTTATACCCATAGAACCAGACATAGCAATTTGGAGATACTAAACAACTAATTAAAATCACAGCAATTAACCAAAAGTCAAAGCAGCTTGTTGGCTGTAAAACAGAAACCAACGGCCATAAAATCACAAACTAGCTGGAATACAAATAAGAGCCTAATGAAGCCTGACTCCTATAACATTGGTGTCCAGATGCCTGTGAAAAAAAAAGAATAAGACAAGTAAAGGCTAACATACCCATACATCAAGCTTGTTGGCTGTACATCAAGCTTTGAATATGGCACCCAAGGACCTCCTGTGGTCCAATGGTTTTTTTGAGTATGTAATCCATTTCTCCTGGCAAAACAACTAGCAAATGCATCTCTTCGTAAGCATATATCCCTCATGAATCTCCATCCATGTCAGACATGCACTTGAATAGTTTGGTCAACTACCTTAAAACAGTGCTCCCACTTGAACTCAAAAAAATCCGTGTTAAAGTTCCATTACTTATGCTACGATTCCTCTTCTGTTGGTATTTTCTAATCCATAAGGTTGTCTCTTCTCAATGTCAATTACTATAGGACTTGTGTCAATTAGGGGTAGGTACGGATCTGTAAAGTTGTAGTGGAGACAAACTAGTCCTCGAAAACAAGGGTTATGATTTTTTTATGAGAAACATGAATAATTTCATTGACATGATGAAATTACAAAGGTCAAAAATACCGTGAGAGATTACAAAATACTATTGCATTGTGAGATAAGAGAAGTAAGACTGTAATCAATAAAATGTGGGGTGAATTTACACCAGAATAAAAAAAAGAAAAGAAATTAAATTACATGACTTAATCAAAATATTCCAATTAAAAAAAACTTCTTATATCATACAATATTACACAAAAGTAATTTTTTGTATCAGAAAAAATACAATGAGACCATCATGTGCGTAAAAAGCACTCATTGGCTCTTTTGAAATTAGGTGATGGAAGCAGAATATTGTTTTGGAAGCACCCTTGGATGGACATTATCACTTTGGAGTGTAAATTTCCAAGATTGGCTAGGATTGCAATCAATCCAAATGGGTCTGTTTTGGATCATTGGGACTCTTCAACCAATTCTTGGTCCATCTTTTTCAGAAGATTGCTAAATGATGAAGAAATTTTAGATTTCCAGACCTTGTTGGGTCAGATTTCTTCTTCACAGCCAGCCTCCTTTCCAGATCAAAGGTTTTGGTCCCTTGAAACCTCAGGCTCCTTCTCAGTAAAATTATTGGTTAAGTATATTTTGACATCTTCTCCTTTGGAAAGCTCTTTGTACAAAAGGCTTTAGAAATCTAACAGCCCAAGAAGGATAAATATTTCCATATGGATTATGCTCTTCAGAAATTTAAATTGTGCCTCGGTACTTCAAAGAAAGCTTCCCTCCCATGCCCTCTCACCTCATGTCTGCCCCCTTTGTGTTAATAACATGGAAAGCATCCAGCACCTTTTATTTGATTGTGTCTTTGCTTCTAAATGTTGGTTCCACCTTCTCCAAGCATTCAATTTTTGTTGGGTTTTTTACCATGTTCTTAAGAATAATGTGTCTCAAATCCTTGCTGGTCCAAACTTGAAGAAGACTGCTGATTGTTTGTGGGCAAATGCAGTGAAAGCTCTTTTAGCTGAAATCTGGTTTGAAAGAAACCAACGAGTCTTCCATGATAAATCATCGACTTGGATGGAACGCTATGATTCTGCTCGACTGAACGCATCTTCATGGTGCTCATTATCCAAATTTTTTCAAGACTATTCTTCACAGGAGATTGTTTTAAATTGGCCAGCCTTTATAGCCTTCCCACCTTAATCAAGAAGAAAGAAGATGCAGTAAGAGTAAAAGACTTTAGACCAATAAGTCTTACAACACTAATTTATAAGCTGGTTGCAAAGGTTCTCACAGAAAGATTAAAGAAAGTAATGCCAAGCATTATAGGCCCTTCACAAAGCGGCTTTCTGGAAGGGCGCCAAATCTTGGACCCTATTTTAATTGCAAACGAAGCGTAAGAAGAAATTCGCCAAAAGATGGATCTTATGGATAATGGGATGTATCAAGAATCCTAAATATTCGGTCTTCATCAATGGAAGGCCAAGAGGAAGAATTTCAGCTTCAAGGGGTCTTAGACAAGGAGATCCTCTTTCTCCCTTCCTTTTTCTTCTAGTTAGTGAAGTTTTGAGCAGTCTCTTCTCCAACCTTCATAAGAAAGAAATGTTTAAAGAGCTTTCCAATTGGCCAGTCTTTTACCCTTACTGCATCTTCTTTCCATTTAACCAATAATCCTTTGTTTCTGTTTGTCAAGTCGGTCAATCCAAGGCCCCTTTGATAACAGGAACAGAAACCTTGTGTCTCTTTCCAAAAATCAATGGTTATGTTGTGTGAGTTTCTCACGCTTTCCAAAAACCTATGTTTCTTCCCATTACTTCCTCTATTGCAATCAAGAACAAAAACCTTGAGTCCCACTGAACATTTAACCACTCTAGGGATGCTACAATGTTCGACATACAGACTACAGATGCATAATGCCAATACTGGAGTTAGAAGCAGATAGACAAGCTAGATGTGATCATGTGGGGTTAAGGGAAGGTGGATACGGGGAGAGAGAGAGCATCATGAAAATATTTTTAGCAGGTTGTTGATTACTTAGAAAGAGACAATCTATTTTAGATTCAATCTGTAAAGACAAGTAATTTTAAGTGACATGTAATTTTAAGTAAATCAACAGCTTTACCTCACGAAATGTCATCAAACTAGGTTTTTCTCCAACTGGCGGTGTTTGATTGCACACCATATGAGCAATAGGCAACCTTGCTGGGGTGCCATCTTGTGCTAACACACAGCTTCGTGAAACAACTTCATCCATCCATGCACCTCCCCTTTTCTCCGATGGACGTGTATATGGATCAAAATAAAAGTACGCAATGGGACTTCCAGAAGAATTGTTCACACTGTAAAATCTTACATCTTTATCCCAAACCTATAAAGAAGAGGCCATGTAAGTGGATATAAAACTAGAGTTAATAAGACAAAGTAAATGGAATAAATACCGGAGCAAGACCATCAGCTGGTTGAATATGAATATCAAAAAGCGTCTTTGCAAGAATGAAAAGGCCTTCCATAACCTTTGGCAAGGAAAAAAATGGTCGTAGTTCTTCCTGTAAAAGTTGTTCAAAAGAATTGAGGCGTTAACCACTAAACAAAATGGAACACCAAAAAGGCAGGTGGGTGGTGAAGTGGCTGTGCATTTGACACAATTACGCTGAGACAATCCAAACTATTTAAATAACTAATTAAGGAAAGCGACCAGAAAAGTAATACAATCTAATAAGCTTAAGGGATTAACAGTACATTAAGTAGCAAATTCAATCTACCTCTACAACAAAAGCTACAAAAAAATTCCAAATAGGATCAAGCTAAACAAAACCATATCCGAAGCAATCTAATTACAAAGCATAATGTAAAATCCTCTCATAAAGAACTAAATTTAAACTAAAAATTTCACGAAGATGCAACCGGCTGCCTCAAAACTGCCTAACAAAATTAATCCATAATCTAGAGGAAGCTCGAAGGAGTCTTCCACTATTCAGCATCGGCATGAAGGATTTACTTACCACCCATATGAAGGGAAATCCAAGAATGACTGATGTTGGTCTTACATTGAGCAAAATACATTAACTGCTAAAGAATAAAATTAAAATAATTCCACAATCATCAACTACTGATTTTAAATGATCTAGTATTTCACAAGACCGGGGACAAAAACGAGTAGCAGATGGCGACTTTGCGGATCTTGGCTCTTCCTCGCATTGAAACAGGGTATTGAGATCGGTTTCTAAGGGCCCGTTTGGCAACGTTCCCATTCCCTGTTTCCTGTTTCTGTTTTCATTTTTTAAGAAATTGAGGTGTTTGGTAACCTTCCCTGTTTCTCGTTCTCAAAAAGAGTAGAAACGTTTCTTATTTTATAAGGAATTATTGAAAAAAAAAAAAAAGTAGTATCTCCCGTTCCCGTTTCTCAATTATTTCTATTGGTTTCTTTTTCCTTTTTCTCAATTATTTCTATTGGTTTCCTTCTCCTTTTTCTCAAATTCTTTTTATTGATTTCCTTTTCCTTTATCTCAATTCTTTTTATTGGTTTCCTTTTCCTTTTTTCCAATTCTTTTTCTATTTCATTTTCCTTTTCCATTTTCCTCTCGTGATTTTCTTTTTCTTCCTCTTATTTCCATCTTCTTCCCCAAATAACCACTCTCCACGTGGTTTCCTTTTTCTTCCTCTTATATCTATCGTCTTTTCCAAATAATCATCCTCTTCCTCTTCCTCTTATCGTCTTCATCATCTTCACTGTCTTCTTCTTCATCTCTCATCGTCTTCCTCTACACAACACTTTCCTATTCGCTGGATATGAGTTTTCATCTTCCTCTTTGCGTGAATTGTGTTTTCGCTGTGGATTTTCCTCGAATTTGTGGGCTTTTGCCAGATTTGTGTTTCAGCCGTGAATTTTTGTCTTTCGCTTTGCCGTGGGTTTCAGTCCGCCTCTTCGTTGTGGGTTTTTGTCTTCCTCTCGCCAGCTCTGTCCTTCAGATCCCAATCTTCATCTCATTCTCCATAAGATTACAAGAAAACTTTTCAATCTAGGTTCGATAATTTTATTCTTTTTATGCTTAATGGAGGACATATATTTTTGTTTGATGTTTATTTGAATTAAATGTGAATAAAATAAAAAATAAATCTAAAAAAATCAAGAAACAAGTATTAAATACACTTTCTGTTTCTGTTTCTTTTTGCAAGAAATAAGAAACAAAAACAGTTATCAAACACATTTCTGTTTCTTGATCTAAAAAAAGAAGGAACAGGAAACCAAAAACATGGAACAAGAAAAAAGAAACAGAGAACAGAAACGTTACCAAACGGGCCCAAAAGGTTTAAAACGTTTCTGACTTTCAAGTTCGGTTGACCTATCCAAATGCACCAATTCCTCACTACTAACGCTGAAAGGAGAGTCGAAAAAAGGCTCACCCTTCTTGTTGGATTGATTGAGAGGGGTTTTGCTTGAAGCGCCCTTCACAAATTCTACCTTGGAGTTAGGCAAAGAAAACTCAAAGTACTTAAACTGGGTGGAGTTAGGATGATGAGAAAATGACTTAGAAGTACAGGCTGGGGCTTGAATTCGGGTGCAACTGACTTCCAATAAATTAGGAATAGCATCTACAAACAGCTTAGAGCTGCTAGAAAAAGCTGATAAAAGAGAATTGGCAGTATTTTTCTCAAGCAAAACGGGTACTGGATCATCTAAAATCTGGGCTTTTAAGTACCATTTTGCCATAATCTTCTTTGATTTCTACTTCCAAATAAAATACTTCGGAAATGGCTTGAGGTAATGTGGGAAGATCTTGGAAAAATTCTTTCTTTTCAAATTTCCTCGGGAGCCTTTTGATGAGGAAAAAAAAGAAGAGGAGATGGGAGCTGAAAAGAGGGGCAGCAGTCGTTGGTTTCTTTCAGAAAATAGCAACTGCAATAATTTCAGCTTTTAGCTTTTTGTTCATCGGATTGGAGGAAAGAGGATACCAAAAAGAGGGCTGCTGGCTGGTTGAAGGGACTTTCCAGCATGTAAAAGAAGACAGCTGTATTTTTCTCTTTCTTCATTAAAACTTTATCTCCTCTCGTCTCTCCTCTCTCTTCCATTCCTTTCTTTCTTCCCTAACCACATTGGGACATTGAACCTTTATCTTGGTCCTTATCTATTAGAAGTTTGAAAGAAGATGAAATTGCAGAATGTCAATCCTTATTATATCTCCTCTCGTCTGAAAAAGTGAAAGGTTCCGAAGATTATAGATATTGGTCCACTGACCAACAAGGCTGTTACACTGTTAAGTCCCTTCGGTTCACCTACAAACAACCTCCCCGATGGATAAGCGCTTATTTAAAGCTATTTGGAAATCAAGCAGCCCCTGGATATTTAATAATCTGATGTGGATCATGGTTTTTGGGTTCCTTACCTTTAGAAATATTGCAAAGGAAATCCCCTAATAAGTGCCTTCTTCCTTTGGACTGCCCTCTCTGTATGAAAGCTAATGAGGATCTACTTCATCTCTTTATGACCTGTCCCTTTTCATCCTTCTGCTCGGGTAGTATATTCTCTATCTTCAAAATTGAGTGGGTTTTTTATGGTCCCCAAGTTCAAATGTGCTTCAGCTTTTGGCAGGTACATTTCTATCTAAGAAACCACGTTTAATATGGGAAAACATGTCTAAAGCTCTCCTTACAGAAATATGGTTCGAGCGTAACCAACAGATATTTCATGATAAGGAAAGTCCAAGGACAGAAATTGTTTGCTCTGCAGAACGTAATGCTGCAGCTTGGTGCTCTTTAAATAAGGAGTTTGAGAATTACTGCATTCAAGACATTTGCCTCAACTGGGATGTGTTTCTCTCTCAACCAGCATTATAGTTGGCGACTTTGTCTGCAGAATATTCAGATTGAAAGATTCTTTCAGCAGGCTTCTTTCTGAGCTTTGAAGTTTTGGTGGATTGCTTCATTTTATCTTATTTTAGTCGTAGAAATCTTCATGTTTTCATTTTTATCCTTCACAGGCATTCGCTTTATTCTCTGGTTTGTATTGTTTTCTTGTTTGATAGATTCTTTTGTCTCAGCCCTATTGTATTAAGCTGGACATCAAATAATTTTAGTATGTTTTTGTTTCGTTTGTTTGGGATATGATGATTGGCGCTAAGGGGGGTGTCAACCTAGTTGAAATGTCCGGGTGTGCTTCCTGATACGCCCAAGATCCCTTTTTTAGGCTTCTTTATTACTCTCATCGTGTAATTCTCTTGTACTTTAAGTTTTATATTAATAAAGAAGCTTGTCTCCATTTCAAAAAGGAAAGAAAAACATTAGGATAAAAAGGAAAGTATTGAGAAGTAGTAATAAACCAATGAGCTAAACCAAATGAACCAGATCTTAAATAAAATCAGTAAACTGAACCAGATCTTAAATAAAACCAGTAAACCAAACCAGATCTTAAATAAAACTAGTAAACCGAACTAGATGCTGAGCCAAAAATATGAGTTGAGCAAGACAAAATTAATGAACTGGACCAGCCAACCTTGGAGTGAACTGGACCGAAAATTAGTGAACCAGTCCAAAACAAAACCAAGAAACTCCCAGCAGTCAATCGTGAGTCTTCAATGGTAGACTCCTTAAGTAACATGAGCATGAACAACACCAGCAGCTCCATGATGGGTTGGCGGCACGGATCTGAGTCGTCGACAGTTGGAACAAGTGATGGCAGCATTGGGCAGCAAGTGGTCGGTGGGCCTATGCATGCAGCGGTGGAGAAGGCTGATCGGATCTGAGCTTTTATCAGCTGGGCATGTGATTGATTTGGACACTAGTGCATGAAGATTGACTGGATCTGGGATGGACGATTGTAGGAGCGGCAGCTTAGCAGGGAGGTGACAAAAGCGATCGACAATGGTGGTTCTCCCAATTCCACAATGGACGGCAGCAGTACCCAAGGGCTACAATGACAAAACCCTAGTGAAGTTATCTTAGGATTGTTGGACTAGAAGTGTGTCGTTTCACTTGGTAGCAAGAGTTCCAACAATAGAGACAGCTAGGGTTTCTAAGGACCACTAGGATGTTACCTCTCTAATATCATATTAAATCACCAATCCGACCCAAAAGCTTAAGCTAGTGGGTAAGGGTAGATTTAATATAATATCTCCCACATATTATGTTCCAACAACCTTTGTAAGGCTAGTGTTTTAGTCTTTTTGTCCTCTTTGTAATGGCTGAATATAAAAGCTTTGGTCAAGAACTTTTATGTTTGTTTGAAGGATATTATGAGGTTGCTAAGGGGGTTGTCAACCTAGTTGAGATGTTCGGGTGGGCTTGTTGATCCTATTATGCTCTTTGTGTAAGCCTCATGTACTTAGAGCGTTAGTCTTTTAATTTATATATATTTTTTTTCAATGAAAAGTTCTGTTTTGGGCTCCAAACAAAAAGAATAATTGGAATTTAGCTCTACTAAAAGAAGCCAACTAGAGAACTCTATCAATATCCTTTTTGAAATTATAGTAGCTATTAATTCCAGCCAACTAGAGAACTCTATCAATATCCTTTTTGAAATTATAGTAGCTATTAATTCCAGCCAACAAGGATGCCTTTCCGTGAACTCCTTCACTTTCTAGAAAAATTTGTACCATCTCTAATTCTATCTTTCTTGATCTTATCAATAAATTTGTTTCCTGAGACACAGTGGCAACAATATTTGCATGCAAGCAAAATGACTTTGAAAAATAATAACATCAATTTCAGATGGTTTAAAATTTTAAATTTTTAATGATAGAATATTGCCGCAGGTTATATAGGAAGAGAGACAACCAAGATCCAACCTCATTGATATCAAACTTTGACTCCCGAAGCCTCTCACTCCAAAAGCTCATGTCCCAATGGTTCAAATCATTAGCTTCCGGTGCACCTTGCTTTTTGGCAAAATCCTGAAGATCTTCCACATCTATAGACATGACAAACAAAAAAAAGAACCTCAGATTCTTGTGCTTCTTCTACACCAATAATAAGGATTAACACATTGACTATTTGGAATAATGAACTCAAAAGAAAAGATTTTTCGAGTTCATTAATCTAAAACTGTGTAGAAGAATTTTAATTCTTTTGAGTTCATTAAACTAAAATTCACTAGATCAAGCCCCTTGTAAAGTCTTCATCAAAGAAAATTTGGATTAATGAACTCAGAAGAAAGGATTTTTCCTTTCTTCTTTTTATTTTGCGTGTGTATGTTTGAAGGAAACTCGTAGGATATTAAATCCTAAGTAGATAGCCACCGACCAACATGAATAAAATTCATGACCTCTTAACCCTTAATCAAGCTCATGCCTCCACCACTAGGCCAGCGCATGATGGTTAACTCAAAGGAAAGGATTAGTTTTCAAATTTATTGTATTGGTTTTAAAAATTTTAAATGGTTTTATAAAATTAAGTATAATTTTAATTTTTTAATTTATACAGTATTAAAAATTTCTCACAAATTTTATAGAGAATAAAACAAATTACAAATATCATTCTGTCATGATAAAAAACTGAACATTTTTTTAAAACCAAAATAAGGCTTCTCATCGATGAAATAAAAAAGAAACTAATACTTGAAGTACAATGAGACAGAATAAGCAAAGATAAAGCAAATACAACCAGGTATTATCCAACGCTAGACTAGTCCATAAAGTAAAACAAATACAATCAAATACAACCCAACAAGGCACAAATTGGCTCTTTGGAAAAAAGTCCAGAAACCAGTGTATTCATCTTAAAAAAATGGAAACAAGTTTTCTCATTGAATAAATGAAAAGAGGTTATCAATAAAAATGGAAATGATACAAAACAAGAGTGTGCCAATTACACTTAGAGCAATAAGTAGGATGTTACAAGATAACTAACTGGAGAAATAAAGTCTGATTGAGCATTAGACTTGGAAATTCTGCAAACAGAAAAAACTACAGTATTTAAACAACACCTTTTTGTTTACCTTGGACTAAACTACAAAATTTTATAATGGGGTATGGAGAATCTTCGTTTTTCTATCATTTATTAAATTTTTAAAAGGAACTCTATTTTGTCCAGCCCACGAAGAGTGAATATTACTCTCTTGATTTTGCTTTATGGGAATTTGAATTGTCAGCTGTTATGCAGAGAAAACGACCCTCTCACAGCCTATCACCTCACATATGTTTAAACAAACTTGAAGATTTACATCTCCTATTTGATCATGACTATCCAAGGAACTGCTGGTTAAGATTGTTTCAAATTTTTAACCTATCAGGCTTTTGACTCTGGATGCAGGAGTAACGTTCATCAAATTTTGGTTGAAAAAGGCCTTCTTTGATTTGGAACAACGCAGCAAAAGCCTTATTGTCTGAATTATGGTTTGAAAGGAACCAGCGAGTTTTCCACAATAAATCATCCCATTGTACAGATTGTTTGGAGTTTGCTCGATTAAACCCTTCTTTATGTTGCATAATATCAAAGGATTTTGAAGACTACTCGATTCAGGAGTTTAATCTGAATTGGCAGGCATTCATCCTCCCCCAAGAATAGCTGCAGATTTTACGTTTTTCTGTTCCCTTTTCGGTTTTGGAGTCCTATTGTACTTTATCACGGATGGATTCTTCTTGGTCCTAGTATTATTACCTAAAGAATCGTATTTTTGTATTTTGGCCCTACATGTATCACTATCATATGCTGTAAAGGCAGTACAATAGCCTTAATCACCAAATCTTTTCTTAGCTTCATTTGGAGATGATGAGGACGCTAAGGGGTCTCAACCTAGTTGAGATGTCCGGGTGCGTCTGCTAATCCTAATTTTTCTTTCGCTCATTGTATAATCCTCTTTTACTATGAGCTTTTGTCTCATTTATTTTTAATAAAAGAGACTTGTTTCCCTTTCAAAAATAAAAAATAAAAAGAACTCTATTTTGTCTCTAAAAATTTACTAACAAAAAAATTTACTTTGTATTGTACTATGTAAAAGAATCTGTTCATGGAAAATATGATAATATGAAAATAAAAATGGTTACATTTTCTAACTTTTTAAAAGTTTATGGTAATCAACACAAAAATATATAGTCTTATTTATTACATGCTAAAAAATTACTGTATTTTTTTAAAAAAATAATTAAAACTACAAGATTTCACATCAATGTGCAAATGTTTCTTGACTAGTCCAAAGAAAATGGGCAAAATAACCCAAACAAGGACCCACCACATTAGCTCCACGTAGGAAAGATTTTCCCTAATCATCTTCTAACCAAGCCACCACTCCAAGAACTCAACAATTCTACAAAGAACCAAACATATTGTCATCATACTCGCAAACAAGCAAAGTATCATGAGCAAACTGAAAAATTAGCACATGAACAGTATTCTTGCCCACCAAGAATCCTTCACTGCCACCTTTGGAGAAAGCGTTTTTGTCAAAGCACTAAAAACACCTTTGGAGAAAGAACAGAGAGGATTCCGTTGTCTTATTCCCCTTGAAGTTGTACTTCTTCCACGTGGTCAACATTAATGAACAATAAAAACTTTTTGCTGATTTCTTTTCAAGATTTATGTTTAAATTGGAGTGCTTTTGTTCTCCCAACATAGTATTTGATTTTGTTTAGTTTGTGTTGATTCGAATTATGATTATGATTAGTCTCCATGGTTAATTAGGATTAGGATTATGATTGAGAATAGTTTACTTGATTAATTAGTATTAAATAATTACTTTCTATTATGATTTGGTATCACTTTTGGCTTCTTGTATTTTCAGCATTGGTCTCTTAATTGATAAGGGATTGTTTCCTTCAAAAAAAAATAACAATTAGTTTATTTTCCAATTCTCTGTAAACGAAGAAATTATCATTTTGTAACATCCGAATCCTAGTTAATCAAGGAAACTAATCCAAATTCTAATTAACCAAGAAAACTAATCATAATCCTAATCCTAATTTTTTTTTAAACAAAAACAAAACTTTTCATTGATGAAGTGAAAGGAGGATAATGGTAAAAATACAATGAGACGTAGAAAGCAAGATAAAGAAAATACAACCAAATATAGCCCAGCTTGACTTGCCTAGAAAAATAAAGCGAATGAAATCAAATGGACTCTTTAAATGAAAACTTCAAACACCACTAAAACTAAAACTCTGAGAACAAGCACACCCATGTGACAAGGACAAGCTCTAGGAGAAAGCCAGCTTCAATTTTGACAAAGTTGATAACATCTAACAATCCACAAAACCAGAGCCGAAGAAAGGAACAAATTGACTAAGATTAATTGGAGAACCACAATGCTTTAGAACTAGACGAATCCAAATATATAGAGACCACCAAGAATTTGGAGAGGGGACAAACAAAAGTAGCAAAATCCATACTCCACTTAAAACAACTTGGGGGCAAAGCCACCCTAAAATCTAAGACCTTCATAAACCAGCTTCATGAATCTGACTACAGGAGAAAACATGTACAGCAAGGAAACGTTTCTCATTATTTCGAACTCAGAAAACCAAAACTCCTAAGCTTCTTTAATTTTCTGAGAATTGCAAAAAAAACAAAACCTGTCCACCTTGCAGTTGCAGCCAAAGATCACAATCCTAATCAAACAAGGATTTGACCAATATACCTTCATTTAATCTAATCCTACTACATAAAAAATAAAATTCATAACAAAAACACAAGCAGGAGTATAAAAACAAAAAAGAAATGACACACCTTGAACTGCAGCATTCCAGGAAGCACTACGAAGCTTTTCTAGAAGCTCTTCTGCTTTCTCGACAGTAGCCATTTTGGTCTCCATGCTAACCTAAGAAAGTACAACTCATTTAAGGACAAATAAGTTGGGAAAAACCAATATATGCATATATAACATACCTCGGCATAGTTATTAAAATTAAGAATCTTAGCCTTTTCCAGCCTAAGCTTCAAAATTTGGTCAATTATTGGTGTATTGTCCATTTCTCCACTAGAGGCTCGAGTTATATAAGCATAGTAAACTTCCTTCCGCAAGGATCGATTTTTAGCATGTTGCATGACAGAAAGATAACACGGAGCATCCAAAGTAATTATCCATGGACCATTTTCTGCAGTAGCATTTTCGTGACCCTGATGAGAATTAAGAAGACGTCAAAGATTTACTTGGCAAGATTCAAAAAATCAAAGATGCTATAAAACTCAATTGATTAACCATTATAAAGAAAACTGAATCAAAGCACATCACTGGCAGTGAAATACCTTGGAAACTGCTGTTTGAGCTGCCATTCCCAAAGCAGTAGCAGGCAGTCCATCAACTTCATGCTTATCCACAATCAACTTCTCAAACTTCTTTGTTGCGTCCAAAACATTTTCATCAAATTTATGAGATAACCTTTCCAGCTCCTGTACATTTCAAACAAATAATGAATCTAGTAAAAGCCAAAACATAGTTACAATTGCTATTTCAACCACATTAAAAATACAAAGAATTATTATGGCAGCTTCCAGCATTCATTTGGACAGGGGGCACAATATGCCATACATGAGGTTGAATTAGTAGACAGCTGTTTGACTTCAAAGTACATATAGAGATAAGTAATTTGGCAGCTTTCATAAATCCTTTGGATAGGGGACACAAATTGTGATATATGTGGTGAATTAGTAAACAGCTATTTGACTTCAAGGTGTGAGAAAAAATGGTTCCCAACTTTTGCATCATTACTCTTAACAACTTGGAGTGTCATCCCATTATTTTAATTGAAGTCTTGTTTCCGTTTTCAAAAAATAATAAAAAATAAATAAAACAACTTGGAGTGAATGCTCACCTGCTGAATTTTGTTGAAATTATCCCTTTTATCACCTTCAAGAGTAACACCATGAAGAAGAGCCTCTTTTATTTGAGCTGCTCGAGTTCAAGTACGAGAAAGTGTTAAAAAGTAATAATAAAATTCATAAATTTTCTGATTCGTGTGGAAGTGTCATAACTTTGTTACGAGAAACCAAACCTCTATAGAGAAACGTGAAAAAATGTTTTTTTTAAGGAGACAGCCTCTTTATCAAAGTATTAATAATGAGACAAAAGTTCATAGTACTAGAGAATTATACAATGAGCATGTAAACCATAGCACCCTCATCATATCCAACCAAGCTAAAAACCAAAACAAAGGAGTAATGTCCAAAAAGCAAAACAAAACCAAAAGAAATACAAAAGAATACATATACAAAGACTAAAACAGACTAAACATCCATCTAAAGAGGAGGCGACCAATTAGGCTTATATCTCACACTGAGTCAATCTCGAGATCCTTGGAGAAGGAACACCACGAGAAGGCTATAATTTTGATGACTCCATCGAGGTCTTATGCTGAGAAGCTTGCTTTGAAAAAAAACTCTAGAATCTTCCCAGAATTGTTTCACAACTATGCAAACAAGTTGAGAATGAGCAATTAAAACAGATACTGTGAAGAGACACTAGCGACAGAGCATAAAGTGCAGATTGAAGGAGACAAACAGTGATTAAACATCTTCCTTTTTAACAACCCCAAACACCAAAAGCCATTTTCCAAATAAGATTATCAGTTTGACGTGGACTTTTGTATTCCCATAGTGATTTTTCCAGCTTTTTATTGAGGAATGAATTAACTCAAAAATTTTCCAACAGGAGCCAATAGCCACTATCTTTAGTCGAATCTAACCAGTACTTTCCTGTGTGACTAAAGCCCCATAAGAATCTGAAAATCACTCACTTCTTCAACCTTCAAGTTCTCTTGAAACAATAGTTCCCAGCAATCTACTTTCTGCTATACAAATAAACATCTTCTTCTTCCTCATGTCAAACTGTCTGCTGGAATTCAACTTGTCACACTAAATTACCTCCAAAAGATCAAGGCTCCAAAATGAACTCTGCTAAAGAAATAAGTTCCAACCAAATACACAACAATATCTCTATGATCATACAGTCCAAATTCATTTATGATCCAGAAATCTTTTTACAAACAGTTCAAAAGCATCAAAAGTACAAGAGAACTCCACAAGGATTTGAAAAATCTGGCTCAAAACTTTACTTTTTATCACTTGTAGCAAAACCAAAACCGGGGTTATCTTCTTTATCTGCTTCCTAACTACCAATCTTTTTCTTTAACTCCTAGCTCCCTTGTATTCCCAAAAGGACTTTCAATGCACTACCATATCCAAGACTACTTTCAACGCTGGATATAAAGTTTATAGAACTCAAAGGAAAGATATACCACAAGCTTCGATGATGTCAGGCATCCACAAGGATTTGAAAAATCTGGATCAAAACTTAACTTTTCGTTACTTGTAGCAAAACTAAAACCAATGTTATCTTCTTTATATGCTTCCTAACTACCAATCTTTTTCATTAACTCATAGCTCCCTTGAATTCCCGAAAAAGGACTTTCAATGCACTACCACATCCAAGGCTACTTTCAATACAGGATATAAAGTTTATAGAACTCAAAGGAAAGATATACCACAGGCTTCGATGATGTCATGCAAGTGCTGTGGAATTTCTTCTTTGAATTTATGGAGAGAAGATTGTTCTTCTTCTATACCTTCCTCCACAAACAACTCGAGGACATCGCTGATTATGTTCTCCAAGATCTCAGAATCTACAGCCTCTTCCCCTGCTTTAATCTCTTTTAATTCCTCACTACTTACACTTAGGATTGATTCAACGTCTGAGTCTTGAGTTTCTTGAGCATCAACAGCTTCCTTTGGATTAGCAATCCCATATTGCACCTTGCGTATAGTGTGCCCGCACTCTTGTTGAGAGTTCAATGTACCTCGCATAAAGGACGCATTTGAGGCGGCTGGTCTGAATTCCGAGAAGAAGAAAGGATGATGCTTAGATTAAGGATTGACTAACCTGGTATTACAACCAGTAGCTTAGACTAGAGAGCTGGAAACTTCCAAGAGATCCAGATTTACATACGTGAAAAAATACGTTTGAGGCATACAAAACAAAACAATCAAATATAGGGTCACTGTAGACCCCCAAAATTGCACAATTATGTTAGAAAGGGCAGGAATGGCAATTCACCCCATCTAGATTAGGGGTGCCTAGACAATTTATAATTATATTATTGTAGTTTATGCTTATGCTTGTAGTTTGTGGATTGTGTACTTGGGAGAGCTCTCGCCCTCTCGAATGGTGATACTGTTGTACCTCTTTATTTGAAGAATAATAATATCATCGTAGTAAGACTCCCCTATAGAGAAGTCCTTACATTGGTATCAATCGTAGCTTCTTGGATAGAAGTTTATAAAGCCTTATGGAAGATAAAAAGACTAAGGAGAGTTAATATACTCAAAGGGGTTATGTTTTTTTTTAAATCTATGAGTGTCCGGGTCAGCTTACGCACACCTCGACTAATCTCACGAAAAAACCAACTGACCCAACAACATTTGAGTGTCAAGGAAACTTGTAAAAAATTAATTACTAAGTAGGTGGTCACCATGAATTGAACCTATGACCTCTTAGTTATTGAGACTACCTCCCTTTCTGCCACAAGGCCAACCCATGATGCTTCTCACATGGTTTAAGATATCTGGCTTTTAAATTGTCCTTTGGGTATGAAAAGAAAACTTCCAAACAGTATTGTTCTCTGTGCAAGAAGGAAGAGGAAGATTTGCAGCACTTGTTTTTCACACATTCTTACTCCGCCAATTGTTGGTGGAATTTTTTCTCATTTTTTAACGTTACTTAGGCATTTGGAGATTCTCAACTTAAATATTCAAAAGGTCTTTTGGGTCCTTAATTAAAGAAGGGGTCGAGAATAATCTGAGAAAACATGATTGACGCCTTCCTTGTAGATTTGTGGTTTGAACGGAATCAAAGGATTTCCACGAGAAAGAATCAGGCTGGTTTGATCGTTTCAAAGCAACAACCCACAATGTTGCTGCCTCATGCACTTTAAGAAAGAAATTTGAAGATTATTCCATCCAGAAGATTTGCTTGAGTTGGCGGCTTTTATCTTACTAGACCGATAGAAGAAACCACTTGATTCTATTTCTTCTCATATATTAATCGAGTTTTTATTAATTTAGTTTATCCAAGACTTTGTAAAGGGTTTTGTCCTTTTGGTTGGTTGCTGTGTTTGTTTGTTTAAATTGCTTACTTATTATAGTCTCTTTTAGATATATATAAGATTCATTTTTTGGAGTTAGTTTGCAAATATCTTGTCTCCAAAATGATAAAGGTGCTAGGGGGTGTCAACCTAGTTGAAATGTCCGAATGCACCTCATGATCCATAGGCCTCTTAGATTGTACTTTTTGTATAATTCTCTTGTACCTTGAGCATTAGTCACATTTTCTATTATTAATAAAAAAAAAGGCTTGTTTCCTTTTCAAAAAAGGAAAATGGAGCTCTCTAGTCAGCCTTATTTACAAGAAAGAGCATTTGAAGGCCTCATAGTCGAAAAAGATAGTCATATCCCATTCTCCAATACGTTGATGACACTTTCCTGTTTTGAAAAGATGATATTAGTATGTTGGATGCATTAAGAAGAATCATTGAGCAAATTGAGTGGTGTTCAGGCCAAAAGATCAATTGGGAAAAGTTTGCACTGTGCGGAGTGAATATGTCTACAACTTCTCAATTGAACTAAAAGGTGGGTTCTTTACTTTTTTATATATTGGTATCCTTCTTGGATGGTTATCCAAGAAAGATTTATTTTTGCTAGCAATAAATTCAAAAGAACTTGGATAGATGGTTGCGAATTGCGATTTAATTTGTCTCACGGAGGAAGCACTATGGTGCAAGCTTGTGAGGAGCATTCATGGTAATAACTCTTATAGTTAGCACCATCCAGTAAATGTGGTAGAAGTCATAGAAGTCCTTGGATTATTGTTTCTCGAGCTTAGATGCAAGTTGAAAGTTTTAATGCCTACAAACTGAGTTGTGGCACAGTTGTGAATCCATTATGCCTTTGTTGGTGTTTTGTGACTTAGCACTTTTTGGGGAAAGATCCTTACATGCTTCAGTTACCACTTGGTATTTCCAAATGACCCAAACACTCTCTTAAGTATGACTCACATCTGTCATCCATTCAAAAATGAAAAAGCAACAATTTAGACCTTCGTCATCAAAGCTTTCTTTAAGCTCATATGGAATGAACGTAACCATCACACCTTTGACAACAAGACAAAAAATTTCTCACAATTCTTTAACCATCTTTTGTATACATCTCTAACTTAGAGTAAATTCACCACCTTCTTTTGTGAATACAATAGTACATCTCTCATTACTCATTGGAATAGCATTATCTTTCTTTTTTCTGAAACGGAGAGGAGCCTCTTTATTAATAATAATAAATGAGACTAACGCTCAAAGTACAAGAGAATCATACTTAAGAGTAAAAGAACTAAGGAAATTACAGCCTACAACTGAAACAATGGATATACCCGAGCAACGCAAATATGAAAACGACCTTCAATGATCACAAAAGAAGAAACAACAAGCTATTCAAAGCAACGGAAATTTGAAACATCAAAGAGCTAGATACAATGTAAAACCTAATTGCTCTCATGAACAACTCCCACTTTAATCTTAAAATTTGCACACAAAATGCTTCAAGATGTAAGGAGAGAGAGAACATCAAGAAGAGACAACTGGCTGCTTCGAAACTATTATGCCAATACACCAAGAGGCTATGAAAATTTGCACACCAAATGACACATGGTTGCATTCATCTTCATCAAGCTTCTTGTTTCCAAGGTTAGCTCGTATTGTTCGAGTCAAAGCATCCTCTTCGTGTTCTCTATCCAAAACAGTTGCAGATGGAATGCTTTTACTTCTTCTTTATCAATCTATGTATTTATGTCATTATGATGCTTTGTACTTAGCAATGTCATCGTTTGTTAGGTTGTAATCTTCCAGATTTCACTACTTCAAGATAAGTATTCTTTTAGTTGCAAAGAAAGATAAATCCCTTTCCCTCATTATTTGAGGAGACTATGATGGCACGCGAACTCTTATGACGTAGCAATGTGTAGTGTTAACAAAACATAATAATAATAATAAACAAAAACTATGAACGCAATAATCATTGTAAATTGACAAAAAAAAAAATGAAATACTCACATTCCACTATGCGTTTTCGAGCATCATTGAGTGTGTTCCACTCGGGAGATTCGCGAATAGCTTTAAAAGCATTGTAAATAGGTTTGCTTTGCCCCAACCTAAGCTGAAATTTTACTTTCTCCGGCTGCAGCCACAAGAAATAATGTTAGTATTGTAGAACAAATGGGTAAGATAACTCAAGTCTCGTGACCAGAAGTAGATTTGTAGATTAAAAGTTGGAGGTCCCAACAAGCCATATAGGGTCAAATCAGAATAATTTCTCAGAACTCAAGGACACAGTTGTACAGCCTATAGAACATATCCGGTTCAAGTAAGGTTGTCAAATCACAAAAATTTGTAACACTGACTTATTAATTTCTTTCTTGCTCTTCTGAATGATGAATAATTTTTTAAGGTTTGCTTCAAGTGTATCATAATTTTACAGGCAATAAGCGGTAGGGAGGACTGAAGAATCTATATTATCATTCTCAGATTGTAGCACGAATGAGAATTTTAAACTAAAAGAACTTGAGATTATGTTACGCGGATTTATTGTGTCTCATCACTCAACCGATTTTGGTATATTGGTTTTCTAATGTGGGTACATTATATAGGTCGCTCTCTTCCATCTCTGGCTATTGGCTAAGGTAAGAACAACCATACTAAGTATGATGCGTTCAATATAAACTACGGAATTGTTCCTCCAAATTTGGTGAATATACCTGAACTTCTTCGATTGCACTCCGAAGATCAGCAGAATCCTTAACAGACTTGAGATGGTTGACGATACCCCAAACCACATTCAAACGGTCTACAATCTTCTCTAATGGCTCAACCAATTTTGGCCAAGATGGCTCGACTGTACGCTCCAATTCCTCCAAATCACCCTCCTGAAAGTCCAACCGACCGAAGGAAATGGAAAAGGAAAGTAAAGTTCAGAAGATTAAAGACTAAAACGTAAGCAAATAAATCCTAGAAAGAAAACAAAAATGATGAAATAATAAAACAATAAAAGAAGGTAGGAGGGGAAGTAAGAAGAGGGAAAGGAAAGGAAAGGAAAGGACATACAAGCTTCGTCAAGAGCGCAAGAATGCCAGGGCGGACGTGGTTAGCTTCCACAGCATCGAAAGGCGGAAAATAAAAATCTTGGAGCAGAGGATTCGATTGGGGAGTTCGATCGATGCCGCCAAAAGCAGCCATTGACGGGGCAGAATGCGAAGAACGGGAAGAAAAATAGTGGATGGAAGAAGAGGTAACAGATTTGCGACGGTTGTGAAGGCAGAAAGAGAAGGAAGATGACCAGAGGGGGCAAGGAAATGATTTTGGTAATCGATGAGGAGAAGAGATGGAAATGGAGAGCGAGTGTGTTCTTCTAACAAGAAGTGGATGGATGGAGGCGGCGAGTATAATTCGGGACGCCATTAACATGTTGGCTATAAGAAGAGCTCGCAATACCACGCTCTTTTTCTCCATTTCTTTCCTTTTTTTTTTTTAAGTCATTTTCATTTTCCCCTCTCTTTTTGTTTGGTCTAAACCTTTGGGTTTAGCAAGTATCCAATAACTAAGATTTTTACCCACTTATATTTTTTTTAGTACTATTGTCTTACCCTTTTTAAAAAAATATGGAATTCATTTTTTTTTTTTATCTAAGAACAGATATATTTAAAGAAAGATAAAAAAAAATATTTCATATCTCAAATATTTTCTATATATCTTTTATCTTTTGAAAAGATTTGTTACGTGCATCTTCAATTAGAAAATTCAAATCAACCAATCATCTCTTTACAAGTTCAATTGGTTTTCGATCTTCATCCTTTTTTTTTATCCTTATCTCCATTATAAAAGAAGATTATATTTGTCATTCAGAGTATTCATTGAAGATGTTTTTCCAAACTACGGTTTCATGAAGAATCTTTGCAAAGGTAAGTTATTACCTTCTTTAGATGTTATAGGAAGATTGTTGAAGTGTTATACTCTTAATCTTAATCAAATCTGCTTATCTAAGTTATAAAAGCTCTTCAGACATAGGTGGATTCACCGAACTGGATTAACAAAGCTTTCTGTGTTTTCTGCATTAGTTATCTTTTTTTCTTATTTAGCTATTCATAAACATTGAAGCAAGAAGGATGACAATCCTTGATTTTGTAGAAACGACAAGTGGATTACCCATTTCAAGTGAAATGAAGTAAAGAGTGAGGAAAAACCCTGATTTTGTAGAAACGACGAGTGGATGACCCCTTTCAAGTGAAATGAAGTTAAGTTGGTTGAGATAGGGTACCATTAGGCTAGAGGCTGCTTTGGCAACAAACTTCAAGGCGAGGAAGGTTCGAGATGGGCTTCGAGGGAATGAAAAAGATGAAGAAGTTTGGGAGGGAAATAAGGGATTTAGGTAGGGGTTGAGTGTTTCGATAGGAAAAAATTAGAAAAAAAGAGTTGAGTTGATTTGTTTGGAGAAGAACGATCCAATTTTGGGTATTTTGAGAACGATTGTATTTGAAAGGTGAATTTTTTACTCGTGGACATTTATGACATTTTCAAAGTTGTATTTTTTTATTACTTTTGATTTTATTATATTAACAATTAAAATGAGTTTTTGCTATTTATACAAAGTAAAATTTGAAATTTAACCCTAAAAGTGAAGTAATTTTGGTTTTTTCTTATGTTATCCTTTAGTGAAATTATCAATACACCAAATATCTCATTTTTATTAATCTAGTATCCAACAGTGTATCGAACATCACGAAAATTTGTTAATCGCATGCACAGATGCTTTCCAAAGTCGAATTTGTTCACGAAAATTTGTTAATCGCATGCACAGATGCTTTCCAAAGTCGAATTTGTTCACGAAAATTTGTTAATCGCATGCACAGATGCTTTCCAAAGTCGAATTTGTTCACGAAAATTTGTTAATCGCATGCACAGATGCTTTCCAAAGTCGAATTAGTCTTTTCAAATAGTACTAACCAAAAAAATAATGGAACTTTTCTATCAAATCTCAATAAGCATCTATTTTTCATTTGTTGACTCCAAACCCATAATAATTCACATGCTTATCTAGAGCACTACCATTGTCAATATCGGTTTACAACCAAAAACTTCTCTATGATTGACCTCTTCTTGAAAACATGTTTGTCTTCTACCATTTTTACATGTGAAATACTACTTTTATTCTCAACTTGTATCTCTTTTGCTTCTCTCATTTGTGGTTCTTACGGTGCCAAAACATAAACACAAAAAGAATTATTTAAGTTTAGTTTTTGAAAAAATATGATTTGAAAGCAAAAACAGTTTCAACATTTTGCTCAATTTAAAGGCATAATTAGAAAGAACATTTGGAAAAGGAGTGGTAAGTTGTATCACCATCAACATTTGTGAAAACTAAAAGAAGGCAAAAGGCTTATTATTGTTATTATTACATCCCAGGACCATTTATCTGTACAGGACCAGAAGTTGCACTCTTGATAATCAGTACAACGTTTTCCTAAAAAGAAAAAAAATTTAACGTATGCTGAAAATGTAAGCAAAGGAGGCAAGACATGCATGAATACTAAATAATATTCAGTGCTTCATAGATATGATAGCCACACACTTGCCTGCAGCCATTGCAGATGCAAGGAATCATAATCTTCTCAAAATTAATCAGACTCCATCTGAGATGGCCTCCATTTACGATCAAAAACATTCCTCTCTAAAACGTTTTGAGCTTGCAGTTTCTCATCCTGAACCTTCAGTTTGTTATCTATGAGTTGTAGTAACTCTCCCAAACCAACCCCTAACCTAGCTGATATTCTGACATGTGGACCAGATTGATCTAATGAAGCCTGTACATCTTCTCCCATTCCCTGGCCTTTATCAGCCCAAGGGTTTTGATCCTCATCATCATCTTGCAACCAGTCATCACAACAATCACTCTCTTGTCCCTCCATCCTATTTCCAAGATGTTCTTCAGTTGCTTGCTTTATTGTAATATCACCCTTTTCCATTTCAACAATATTGTTAGTTCCAGCAGATGACAGCTTTCCTTCATTACTATCTTCTCCCGACGAATTAGCAGCCTCACCATTATCATCATCACAAGAATCATCTATACTTTCGCCTTCTTGGTGATAATCAATCTGTCCAAATTATTTCACGCATCATACATTATGGAGAAAATTGCAAATATTTTCCTACTTGTGGAGAAGAAATAAGTAAATAGAATTACCTTGTTCCAAACCTCAACCATATCTTGAAGCTTCATTTTAGAAACTCCTATTTGCTGAAGTACTTGCAAAACAGTTGATCGGTGCTCATCAAGGTTGGGAGCAGTGCAATCCACCACATGCTGCAACAATCAGGACAAAAACATTCACGTCTCATTGAAGATCCTAGACGTCTACTTCGAAATTGAATTTTACACTAAATAAGAGTTTCGGTACAATATTAGTAAGGCATACACTATTAAATTAAATTAGCATAAAAGCTAATTTTTTTTAACACAATCTTGAAGAACTCTTTTACTACTATAATTAATGTGTCCGACAACCTAGGGAACCAGAACCTTATTTAAAGGCTACAAACCAGCATTTGAAAGATTGAAACCAAGCAACCAAATAACTAAATCAACTTAAGTAACTAAAAACTGAAAAAGTAACTTGCTGTAAAAAACAGAGTAACTAATAGAAAAACAAAACATACAACTACTTAACCCTTTACCCGAGAGGATATTTAACTGAAAAGGGATTTAATCCTCAAATTAATTACATCATAAATTCTCTGAATTCTCTGAAGGAGGTAGAGGTAAGATAACCCATAGCAATTCGTTTCTTGATAGCCTCCATATTCATCCTAAAGTTTTTGAATGTTTATCTCATTTTGAGTTCCACCACATGTTGGAGCGAAGACTTGAGCATCTTACTTTTGGTTAAGGATACAATTATTTAACTAGTAGAACCGTGTTCAAATTGACTTGCTTATTTATCTCACTGCTGTGAAGCATAATTCTGTGTCATACACACTTGATGCGGCCGAGAGAGACAGAAAGTTTCCTAGAAATTCATGATGATTTTATTAAAGGTAGCCCCTTCAAATAGACAAAGGGGCTGAGAAAACCAATTTGACAAGCAATAACAAACAAACTGACAGCCAAAAACTAAGCAAGAGCATGAAAGACTCTCTTAGTAAGAGAGGTACTACATCACACACTCCTGACACGTTTGGCATGCAAATTTCTGTCCCTCGATTTACTTTTTTATTTTCAATTTCAAACAGGTATGTAAACGACTAGAGAAAAAAATTTGAAAATCCTTCTAAATATTCAAAATAATAGACTGATTTTGAAAAATAGGAAAAAAGAAAAAAAATGTTACAAATATGGTAAAACATGAGATGCATGTCAACAACAATTACACTGAGAAAAGAAAAAGAAAGAATACAAAGCATACAAAAACACCCGTCCACAAGAAGAAGCCAGAACTTTTTTCTTTTGAAACAGAAACAAGATATTTCATTGAACTAATGAAATGAGCCTAATACTATAAAAAAATAAAAGATAGCAAGTATAACAAAAGACTAAACAAAATATGAAACTCCAAGAACATAGCAAGATGATTTTCTTTTTTGTTTGTTTGAAATGGAACAAGGCTTTTTCATTGAAATAATGAAACGAATCTAAGGGTCAAAATAATAAAAAAAAAAAGATACAAGAAAAAAAAAAAGCTTAACAACAACAGAAGAAACAAGAACAAAGCTAAACAAATACATTGATAGAACTGAAAGATTTGTCCATCTAAGCTAAAAAAGACTTCGCTAATCAAAGAGACCACAATTAATACAATATGCAACAAAAAAGACATCCAGCAAGACTAAATTAAAAACTAACTGATAGAAGAAATGGTTAGAATTAGTGGGCTTAAGTCCAAGGGTAGATGGTAGAGATTTGCCCTAATTTTCTTTCCTTCTTTACAATACTGTGGTTTTCCACTTAAACTTGTGTGTTAGCTTCTATCAATTTTTTTTCTCAATATGGCATCGGAGGAATGACGACGAAACCCTAGACAACACAACTTTTAATGGAGCCTGTGCAGAGGAAGCCATTGTCAATAGAACCACATCCGAGATTCAAGCTGCTGTCGCTGCCACCGTTTATGCAAGGATAGCCGCTGCCACATGACCTCTTTCGTTAGCTTCAGACAACTCCGACAAACCCCCACCTCCAACTGAACAAGCAATTGCACGAAATCCTTCAGCCGCAGCCTTCCAAAGTCTATGCGCCGCCAAATAGCACTCAAAACACTCCGGTGACCCTTCCCCTGCAGCTGCACATGCCGACAAGTGAAGTTTTCCTTTAGCCGCAACACCTTACTGTCCATGCGCAGTCTGCCTGTTGCCCATGTGCCACCGTAGCCCCAAACTTCGTCATATCCGAAACCAAACCATCTTCCCACCACCCTATACCAGATAACTATCGAGGTGTTGGTGATCTCTATACCCATTCGGGATTCAAAGTTGGCGAGTTCTCGGACCAATCCAAACCAAAAGTGCAAGACACCACATACCAACAGTTTGCTATGGTTCGGTAGCAAATTGAAGCTCACGAGCCATCATTTGGAGCCCTCACACATACATCGATTCTTGGCATTCCGACCAACCTGCCAATGTATTCCGAGAATCCAGTAACGTCGTTCCCTTACTTACGTGTCTAGTTCTGTGGCACACACTACAGAAGTATTGACAGAAGAAAAGTTGAATGGCTAGAATTACTTTTCGTGGTCGCAATCAGTTAAAATAATCCTAAAAGAGCGCCACAAATTTGGTAGTGAGGTTTTTACAGGGAAGACACCTCACCCTCTACCAAGTGATCCACAGAAACATTACTGAAAGAGAAGGATTCCCTCATTCGGGCCACGCTCATTAACAGTAAGGAGCCACAAATTGGCAAACTCTTACTGTATGCTGCAACTGTTCAAGACATTTGGGACACAACTCAGAAACTATATTCGAAGCGTCAGAATGCCTCTCGACTCTACACACTGTACAACAAGTTCATGAACGCAAGCAAGGCCTAACGGATATAACAACCTTTTTAACAAACTCCTTATTTTGCAAGAAATTGACCTATGCAAAAAAATTGTCCGAAACTATCCTAGTGATAGCATTCAGTACTTCAAAATTGAAGAGACTAACAAAATTTACGACTCCCTTGCTGGTCTCAACTCCAAGTTTGATGGAGTCCGTGGGCATATTCTAGAAAGAGACTTGTTCCCTCTTGATGGAAGTTTGCTCTGAAGTTCGCCTTGAGGAGAATTGCACTAGCGGTTCGAATATTCTGACTACCTCTGCCATTGATTCCTCTTCCTTCAGTGCGAGGTATTCTGCATGACAGTGAGAAGCCCAACAGAAAACCGGTCCCAATCTGTGAGCACTAAGCATTGCAAGAAACAGTGGCATACCAAAGAACCGTGTTGGAAATTACATGGTCCCCAAGAGGTAAGAAATGTCCTCCTAACGACAACCAAAATTCAGGGTGGGCCTATATGAGTGAATCTGCGACCTCAACCACTTGTGAACCAGAATGATCCTAGTCCCACCACATTAGGAGCTATTGCCAAGTCAGATATGCCTCAGTCCCTCAATCTTAGGGGTGTTGATAGGAAGAACCTTTGCATTCTAGCGCCACATATCATTTGACAGGTTCCTCTAAGGATTTTGTGGCAATGAGAAAATAAGAATTGTCCATGGTAGTTTCTCTTCTATTGCAAGAAAAGGAACTATTAAATTGACGGGAAAAAATTTCCCTCAAGTCTGTCCTACATGTTCCAAAATTAGCCAGTAATCTTTTATTTGTTTCTAAACTTTCCAAAGATTCTAATTGTCATGTTACATTTTTTTAATCTTATTGCATTTTCCAAGATCAGGATTCGAGATTGCATTTTCCAAGATCAGAACTCGAGGAGGATGATTGGGAATGCTAGGATGATTGATAGTCTCTACTACTTTGATGAAAGTTCTTTTAACAATAAAATAACTCATTGTCTCAACAGTATCAGTTCTCCTCTTGTTAAAGAACATATTATACTTGGGCATCGTAGGCTCGGGCATCCTAGTTTTCTTACCTCAAATATTTATTTCCAAATTTATTTAAGGGAGTTGATTTTTAATCTTTTGATTGTGAAAGTTGTATTTTTGCAAACAAATCTTTGGTATACATATTTTCCAAAACCTTACAAGGCTTCAAAACCTTTTTATTTAATTCATATCGATGTTTGGGGTCATTCCAAAATTACGACTCATACTGGAAAAGGATGGTTTATTACTTTTATCGATGATCATACTCGTTTATCTTGGGTATATTTAATGCAAACAAAATTTGAGGTGAAAGACAATTTTAAACATTTTTACAATACGAGTTTTTTTTACGGAGATGACCTCATTTATCAATAAACAATAAGACAAAGCTCATGGTACAAGAGGATTATACAATGAGCAAACAAAACAAAACTAAAAAGGATCGGGAGGTGACCTAGGAATCTCAACGCCCCCTTAGCACCCGTATTATTACCGTCCAAGTGAATGCTAACACAACCAACACATCTCAAAAGGAAACATAGAAACAAATTGTAAGAGACTAGGAATATGTCAGGCTTCCGACTAAAATATCAAATAAAACACCCAACAATGGCTAAATAGAGGCAATACTCTGATATTCTTTATTTATATATAAGCCAAAATGTTACAATAAACGATAACAAAGATAACAAAGAAAGGAAATAACCAAAAGAACATACCAGCACCTTTTACAAGAAGGATAACCCCATACGGCTACAACAGCCTACCCATCATAAAGATGACAAAATAAAACCTAGCTACCCTCTCTCTATCAATCACTATTTATAGCCTTCATAAAATTCTCCCCAGTGAGGCCCACTTTGCACGATCTCTTTCCCTCAATCATTCTTTCTTATTATTAGCCGATGAATTCCCTTTTTTACCCTTCCTAACATATGTGTAGATAATTGGAGGTCTCACAGAATAAAGATGCGGTCAAACAAGAAGAAGTTGTAAATGTAAGAAGCACCAAAGGATGTTGCCGAAACTGAATCAATAATCAAGGAGGAAAAATGAAGGCCAGCCAATTATTAGGATATCTTGCAAAGAGAAGTCTTTAGACCGTTTACTTAGAGAGCACCACGAAGAGGCATTCGGCCAAGCGATCTCATATCGATCAGACCAAAAGGAGACTTTATTGTAAAAGGCCCAATGATTTCTCTCAAACCATAGTTCCCCAAAAGTGCCTTTTACAGTCTATTGAAATGCAAAAGAGTTTATTTCGACATTTGGCAGCTTAAACTCATTCGAACAAAATGTGCTGAAGAACCTCATGTAAACTTTCCATTCAGTAAAGGAACATGAATGAGTTTTGGTTCTTCAATGAAATTATTGAATTTCCTCATGCCATGCGACATTCTACCTCTTCGGGAAGCACTCTCCTTCAAATTTGGTCATATTAAAGACTCCTCCCAAACACCAAGCTTCTGCACTAAAACCAATGAGGGAAATAAGCACCAGCCAAATTACTTTCCTCTCTCTGTAATCGGTTAGTCTATAAAAATTGGTTGCCCAACACAACATAATGCACAGTGATTTCCATTTGACTGATAGCAGAAAGTTAACTTTCATCCTACATGGTCAACATTCCACCTGATTTTCCATGAGGTTCAAGGGAAGTCCAGCCAATTCCTTTCGAGCTCCATAGTGCTTTGAGAAGGTCAATGTCAACCTCCACTTATTTGGTTTCCTTGCTTCACTAATTCTCTGACAAATCGAACTAATTGAATTAGAACACAGGCTTCAATAGACTGAAACCAAGCTCCTTGTTTTCTACTTCTCTGACATCTCAAATCAATTTAACATCCCATGCTTTAATGAACGGAACCAGATGGAGGGGAATGTTGTTAGCCTCTGCCTTGCTGGACTCCTTTTTTTTTGGTGAAAGAAATAAATTAGCAAACTCAGCTCCAAAGGTATCTGATAGAACACTAATATAGTGTCTATGTTTATTGATATCTTCAACAGAATTACAATGAAATAAAGAACAAACAAGTAAAAGAAAACTCAAGAACAATTAAAAGGAACCCTAACCCTCTGCCCTTCCTTTCTATCAAGAAATGTTGCAGAGTCTTCACTTTAACCCAAAATATGAACACCCCTTCCTCCTATCCATTTGCCCTCTTATACAACATATTTCTAACTAACTCCCCACTGTTAGTTATACATCATACTTCACTCTAACAACTCACGTGCTTCCTCTTTCCTACCCATTCTACCATATTATAAAATAACAGGGTGTCTACCATTACATCCCTCCAATTTCACCTTGTCCTCAAGTTGAAGGGTTAGAAATTGACGTTGGAAATCAGCACAGACTTCCCATGTATCTTCATGTAATGGCTAGTCCTTCCAACCTATCAGCGCTTCCCACTGCCCTGCCGCATCCTTTCTATAGCCAAATACTTCTTCCGAATCTTCCTGCCAATCATGGTTTTCTGAACTATAAGAGATTACCGGATGTACCTCAGTAGGATCCCCTAACATTCACTTAAGTTTAGAAATATGGAACACTGTTTGAATGGCTACTTTTGCTGGTAGTTCCTTCGCTGTAGACACCTCATCTACTCCACAGAATTTTGCAATTATAGTTTTTCCATCTAAAACCCTGCATCCAATTAAGTATCCTTGATCTGAATCCGATCTGAACTTCAGCCTGCTTTTCAAAGTAACGACAAGCCAAACTCGACAGTTATCTTCTTAAGGTGCATAAAGTAGCTGGTGACAGACTCGACTTCTTATTCAGCACGAAAAAAATTACATACAAACCTCAAGCATTCTATGTACTTGCTCTTTACCTGAATATAGAAAATCTAAAAATTCCAGAAGTTCTTTAACAAACTCACAGTGATCAACCAATCCAATTATCTCACACTCGATGGAGTTTTTGATCTGAAGATATAAACGGGCATCATCATGAAGCCAATCCTTCTTCTGCTTTGCATCTTCTGGGGGATCTTCAGTCATATGATCATCCATATCAGTACTTCTCAAATAGAACATAACTGTCCGACGCCAATCATAATAATTAGATCCATTTAACTTATGTTCTGTGATCTTAGAGGCTAAGGGTATAACATTGGAGACTACCAAATTTTTTATGTCGGACATAGTAGAGTCGCACATTGATTGTAGTCCACACAAACAAAGAAAAAATCAATCCAAACAGCTGCAAAATTGGAGCAAAACCGTAGAACAATGGTGTAACCTTCAGTTTTCGTCAAACCCGAATACTCCTCGATGGACCCAATTGCACAGACTGATCGGAAACAGAGGTTTGAGAAAATCCTAGAAGATGGAGATCAAATCGAAGTTCTCACGCGCCGGCACGTGGATGTTGTGCAGAGATATTTGGGCGACGCGTGAAGCTCATGCACAGTGTTTCACAATGATCGGCGAAGGCAGACTAGGGCGGACGAAGGTGGCGCTTCTTATGGTCTGGGCAGTGTCGACAAACGGCTGGCCAAAGGTGACCTAAACTTAAGCCTAATGAAGATGGAAGCTAACGGTCATTCGAAACCCCAACGGCCCCGATACCATGTAGTCCAAAATTCAGAGAAAGTGTATTTCTTATTCATATTGAGTCAGAGTAAAGTTACATTAATATAGAGAACAAATAAACCCTAGACACTATGTACAATTACAATAAAGGACAGATGTTAAAAATATATATCATAACAATTGTCATGCCATCCCATAACCATCTTTATGCTTATATCAATTGTCATGTCATCCCATAACCACCATTCTTTTGTTGTAGTATCCTTTCTCCTTTCTTACAAATTTCTTGAAAGTTTCTTATTGGTTCTTGATAAGAGAATACTCTAAAGGGTTTCTCATTGTAATTAGATGTTTTTTGTTGGGCAATGACAACAACACACAAAAGCTTCCCCATGCAATAGTCTGTTCTAGGTTAGCAAGAGTTTCTTAGTCTTCCATTGGCAACAACTAAACTTGGCTCAAGCGACAACTCTGAAACTAAATTGGTGTAGCCTAAAGGATTAAAGGAGAGAATTTGAGAGAATCAAATAAAAATTTATTGAATACACGAGGACAATTCTCTTTAGACACTTAAAGACAAGCTAGGAAAGAAACTAGGGACTATACACACAGAGTGAAAAAGTAAAGTCCAAACAGAAACCAAAAAGGATTATTCTAAGATTTAACCAAGATTAATATAAATTTATCCCTATTTACCAATCCTACTACATCACTAGTGAAAGAATAGTAACGAAATGAAGAAGAAAAAGAGAAAAGAAGACAAGAAGAAAAGTCTGTGTTTGATTGAAGATCGTGTATGAAAAGAGAAAAATATAATATAAGATCTTTGTGTCAAACTCACTTTAAAATGCCATGCAAATGCAGCACAAGTGATATCTTATCGTCAACTTAACTAAGCCCAAAGTTCTTTTTCTTTTCCTCAGTGACTGTCTGAACAAGCTTATGCGCACCTTGACTAATCTCATAGGAAATTAATTGCTAGGTAGGTGGCTACTATACCCATGATCTCTTAGTTGGTTATTGAGACCATGTCTCCTTGTTTACCATTAGGCCAACCCACGATGGTTGCCCAAAGTCTATTTAAAACTCTTTTTGAAACCTAACAAAAGTGAAATTTAAATTTGGCCTGGAATCAATCATTCACTTGAGATCACAATTCAATGGTACTGAAGATACAAAGTACAAAGATATATGAACTCTTTGCGCATAAAAAAGAGTCAGAGCAAGCTGATCATACCACTAACAAGTCTGCTTCAACAACTTCTTCTAAAGTTGCATGAAATGCTTCGACCAACTACAGAAAAAGTTCTTTGTCTTAGCTAGAAAGATTTTAAAGAATAAATTGTAAAAGAGAAAAGTGACAGCTCATGCTTCCAATACCTGCACAGGCAAATCTGAAATAAATCCCACCGTATCACTTAGGACTACTTTTCTCCTGAAAATTATATAGACATCAAAAGGTAATAGAAAAAACCTCTGAAAATAAACGATAGAAACCACCAAAGAGTATCACTTCCAATTCATTGGACATCCTATTACCCAGAAGGAAGAAAAACACTTCTTAATCTGGGATCGACAGTTGCAAACAATCTGCATAAATTCAGATTCCGAAATCAGATGGAAAATATTGACCAAACGGTATGCAAAGTGCAAACCATTGCTCAGTAACAACTGGAAAGCACAGGTACCTAGAATCACTATAGAGATCATTGTCTGAGAGTGCACTGACTAGTGTTGACTTCCCCTGTTAAATGGATAGTACAAAAGCTGTTTAGACTTCCCCACCCCCCTCATGAAACAGAGGAAACAATCATAGATAATTGAAACCGAGCACCTACAGCATTAGTGTACCCAACAACAGCAACTGTAGCTAAATGTTGGCCATTTGAACCTCCATGCCTCTTTCGAGAAGCACGCTGCAAAGAACGTGTACGGCGGACCTCTTCAATTTGGGAATAAAGATGATTTCTTCGTTCCAAAATTCTGAAAGAATAGTTATAGAACTTAAACTACAATAGATAGGTTAAAATCAAATACGAAAATGATGTAGCCTAAGAAGCTTCGAGAAGAAATCTTCCAAGAATCAAGATTCTAAATCTTTTATTAGAACGATAACGTGTTTCATACAAGAGGGGAAGACTCCTTTTTATAGAGTTTTATTACAAGTCGGGTGTTTTTTTAAATATTACAAGGAACGTAAAAATTAACCTATTCTTCTTTACATCAGAAAAGGAGAAGTCAAGGGGTACAATAGGACTTATCCATTAACAAAAGAAAGAATTTCATACATGATATGCAATTTCAAAATTGGGGAGGAAAGCAAAGCCCCATGTCAAAAAGAGATTACGCAAAAAATACTTCAATTGGCAAAAGGCATTTGAAGGAAAAAATTCAATTCTACCATCAAATTTGTGAAGTAACAATTTTTACACTGACCTTTCAATTTCATCAAATTGCACCCCAAACTTAGAAAAGTGTTGCAATCTTAACTTTATACTTGAAAGTATATTGCAATTTATATTATGGAATAAGTTTCCATTTGAAAATTTGTTAAAAACAAGTTCTCTCAATTATAAAACATATATATGGGAAAAATTGAAGATAAACTAAACTTGGTGAGTTTTAGCAAAGTTATACAATGGTTAATTTGTGGATTTTTTTTTTTTTTTAAAGGAAAAGAGTCTCTTAATTCATATAGATATTAAATAAAGAGACTAATGCTCTAAGTATATTAGGGCTATACAAAGAGCTTAGAAAATAAAGTATAAACAAGATCAGCAGGCACACCAAACATCTCAACTAGGTGACACCCATTTAGTGCCCTCATTATATCATTCAAACATAACATCAAAAACCACGACCGAGACTTATATATTTCCGCCATTACAAAAAAAACAAAAAGACTATAAATCACTAGCCTTACAATGGATTCAACAATGTAACATACAGAAGACCTAAATTAAAAGGTGCAAAAAGAGATTAAACTCAAAACAAGTAGATTAATCTGGGAAAATAAAAACTCTCCAATTTGTGGATTATTCAAACTTAAATATATGCAAAACTTTATACATTGAAATGAGTAACTTAACATAAATTTTTATCTTACTTATAAAATAAGTGGCTGAATTAGCAAAAATTGAATAAAAATTGCAACCTAACTATGCCTTGGGTCCAATTTGATGAAATTGAAAGTTTATGGTGGAAATTGATATAACATCACAAGTTGGGAAAAAATTGAAGCTTTCCCTTATTTAAACTATAATTTTAGGTAGGTGAGATAAGTTTACACCAAGATAGAGATTAAAAAATATATCTAAGAAACGATCAAAAGAATTCTCCTTATGGAAGATTCTATGGTTCCGTTCAATTCAAGCCACATGCTCCCAAAGAAAGGCCGTGGTGAACTGAAGCCAAAACACCTCTCTCTTGAAAAGGTGTTCCATTATTATCTAATATAGGGATGTCTGTATGCATGTAGAGGGCCACATACCAACTGAAAATGGAGAGATTATAATTCCAAGAGTCCAGCAAGAGGCAATATAAGGACACGTGGCCACTCGCATATTCTTCTTCCTGAAGGGAACGACATCCTAGGGGATACAGCACGTATTGGGAGTCTGTTTTAATTTTCTTAAAAAAAAATTAAATAAACTAAAACACTTGCAATAGGTTTTTATTCTTTCGCGACTAAGCTTCCAAAGTACCAAACAAGCTCAAGTCTCCAGATATTGGTTTTATATTTTTGCATGTTTGTTTTGACAATGAAGTTGGAGTTCCTCATTGTCCCATTGTTTTGCCTTTCTTGGGCTTGCAATCTTAATCTTCTAATTATTATTCCATTTTTTATTAAATTGTTTGCAAGAAAGGAATTCCAAATAAAATTTCAGTATTTAGCATCTTATTCAACCTTCGCCGCTGGAGTTGAAGTTCAGTCTCTCCTGCACCACTTATAAAGCCACGCCCCCCACTCCCTCTCCTGCAATTAGATAACTTCACAAATAAAATACTCGCTGCATCGATTAATGAAAAACCAGAAAGAAATGACAACTTTGATTGTTAAAGTTTTTCTCATTGCAAAGCAGGTAAATGCAGTATACTCTACCCTCTGGCACTAACAACTTCAGCTTCTCCCCTAGCACCAAATGCATAACGTCCATCAAGGCCACGTACACGAACGAGTCTTGATTTTTTATACATTAAAGCAGCCAGTTCAGCCTATAAATAATAAAAAGAAACACACAGCAATTAAATAGGGGAGATGATTTATAAATGTAAATTACATAGAAGATATTGGGGGACTTTTTCTCTGCCCTGTGAAGCAAAAGAAAAGGTGAAAATGTTAGCAATTTTAGAAATTTAAAGAAAATTCTAAGAATTTCTTGATCTCTGGAAAACTAAATTTAAAATTCCAAGCACCATAACACCAAAGGTTGAAACTAGAGATCAAAGTTGAACGATTGAGGACAGGAATGATGTTTTTGTTAGGATACTTCCTAACAAGAATAAGATTTGAATATGATGAAATATAGCTATAAAACAAATATAAGATAAACCCAAGTAAAAGGCACTTGGAACCTCTCTCTTAGGTACTCTCACCCAAGTTCTAGATCACTCTATAGAATAACCACCTCCTCATTCACTTACCGTCCCTTTATTTATAACATGTAGTAACCACCCTTATGCAATAACTACGAGTAACTCCCTATCTATCTAATTACCCTTATGCCCCTTAACTAACATAAACTAAATATCCAGTACCTAACAATTTCCTACCAAAGCTGTGCAACAGAAGATAGAGTCTATGCCAACCCAATGGACACAAAGCAAGTATACCCACCAAACACACCTAACTTGCAAAAATAATTTTTTTTATATATACATGAGTGTCCGGGCCAACTTACATGCACCTCAAATAATCTCAAGGGACAAACTGTCTGAGCCGACAATGTTTGGATTTCAAAGAAAGTCATAGAAAATTAATTCCTGGGCAAGTGGCCATGATGTAGTCTAAGTAGTCTCCCGGAGAAATCCTCCAAGAACCAAGATTGTGAATCTTTCATTAGAATGAACAATGTATTGAATGTTTCATACAAGAGGGGAATACTCCTATTTACAGAGTTTTATTACAGGTGGGGTAAAAAGGAAATTAAATTAGAATATTAACTAACTACCCAAATAACCCATACTCTTCTTACACCATTCTACCCCTCCAAAAAGAAAACTTGTCCTTGAGTTTTAGAAAGAAAAAAATTAGGAAGCCAACAATGAATGACTAAACCAACCTCCTATATTTTAACAAAAATACTATGATCAAAGGGATAAATTCGAGACAAAAAAATCAATATTGCCACCAAAAGATGAACCTCTCCATCGACCATAAACTCAAAAAAGATACTTCCTTCAAGCTCATTTTAAACCATATTCAAAGGATCAATCACAAAAGAATTAACTTCCAAAAAAAAGCCTTCAAGAATCACATTTTTCTTCATCATTTGCTTTGAGTTTATTTGAGGTTGTGGTATTCGATCTCTCTTTTTCTTTTTAAGGAAGCCGACATCTTTATTGATAATATTAAAGATCAAAGTACAAAAGGTTTATACAAAGAGCGAAAATAAAGAGACAAAAGAATCAATGGCCGCATCTAGACATCTCAACCAGGTTGACACCCCCTTAGCACCCTCATCACGTCCAACAAGGATTACAACCCAAAATACAAATACAAAAGTATCAAATCCAATGTGGAATAATTAAAAGAAGCTTGATACAGCTCATTGCAATTTTGACTTGTATTTAGTTCTTGTTTTGCTCGGGTTCTAAAAGGTCTTGTCCAGCTCATTGTAATTTCATTATGTTCTCTCTTGCGGTTTACGTTGTATATGTTCTTTTAGTCCTTTTTGCTCTTGGTATATCTCTCTTGTACTTTAAGCATTAATCTCTTTTATTTATTTTAATAAAGAGGCTTGTTTCCGTTTCAAAAAAAAAAAAAAAATAATTGTTACAAGATAGACAATATAAAACTATGAAACAAGAATAAAAAGACATCAAACATGAGGCATAAAGATGGTGGCTTCTAATGATCAAGAAAAATAAAGGCATGCCAATAAAGGTTGATCTCTTATATGAAAAGATTCGAAAGTTTTGCATAAACACCAAGTTGCAGTGTTCCGATTGGCTATCTCAAAACGGTCTAACCAGCTCATTAGAAGCCACATTTGGTGGGTCGTTTTTGGACGATTATTTGATTTCCGCCTCAACATTTAGAGTTTTGATGTTCAATACCTCTTTTCCATTTTCTTCATTGGGTTTTTCATTTTCATTTGAGACTACTACCAAATCAACATTTTCAATTTCTTCTTTTTGATCTTATACTTCATTCGAGTGAGTGTTTCCCCAATCACCTCCATCAATGACGCAAGTCTCTACAAGATTTTCTCCAAATTAATCTTCAAAATTTTCTGTACGGTACCTAGATAAGTATATTAGTATGGTATGAACAGTAAGTGGTCTCTAGTCATTAGGTAGAAATATATTGGGATAATTAGTATGATTAGTAGTAAGGGTATTACGGTAAGGGATAAGGGGTATTCTAGTAATTACCCATTAAATTTGTTGAGTGATAAATTAGTGGGAGAGTGTACAAAAAGGAGAGAGTATTTTGTAAGAAATTTCCTTTGGGAAATATCGGGAGAGAGTAGCCCTCTCGAAAAGTTATGTTATATTGTAGTTTCTTCATTGATATTGCAATATAAATCTATCTTTTAGTGTTCTTCGAGTGTTCTTGGTGTTCTTGAGTCTCTTAGTTAGGTGAGATCCTAACAAACATTGATATTGATTTTCTCCCCATTTAATATTGATTTTCACTTGTTAGGCCTTATTCATATTTCAAGTCCACAAGTGAGGGGGAGTGTTATATATTATATTAAATTTAACTTACCTGCAAGCTTAAGCTTTTGGGTTGAATTGCTGATTTAAGAGTTAGAAATCTTGGAATTGATGCAACAAACATTGAAAGATTACAAACAAGGTTGTGCTCACAGAGTGAAGGAAAGGGAAGAAAGAACCCTAGCAACCATCCAAGTAAAGAAGGAAAACCTTGTTCAGAAACTGTCTAGTCAAGTTCGAAAGGTTGCTTCACGACGTCGATCTTACTTGAGATTGCTTCCTAAAAAGCTAAGGAGAATCAAGCAGCCAAGCAAGAAGGAAAGAAGGAAAGGAGAAAAGAGGATGCTTCGGCAAAGACAGAATAAAGAACTGCATAAGAAGGAAAAGGTAAGAACGTTCAAAATCTAAAAATAGCAAAAGTTAGTGAGATGAGAAAGAGAAGAAGGAGACAACTAGCATGCAGGAAGAACAACTGGTGGTAAAAAGGGGGAAAAATCAAGATAGTGGTCTGAAGAAGAAACAAAGGAAGAAGCACCTCTCAACAAACCTGTGTTTGGAGAGGGGAAGAGTGTGCAAAAGAAGAGACGTGAGAAAAAGAGATATCCATTGTGTAAGTGATCAAAAAATCGAGGACGCATGCAGAAGAAGAAACGACAAATGACAACATCATCTGAGATGGAGTTGCAGGGGAGGCGTCATTACAAGTTTGGTGAAAACATGATGGAAAATTTGGAGAATTCCAACCTTGAAAATAAAGGACAGCAAAGATTGCTTGTGTGGCAGAAGAGGAAGGCTCTAATGAAGAAAAAGTTGCTCAGAAATGCAGCGGATTGCCATCAAAGATGATGAGAACGCTAAGGGGGTGTGAACCTCGTTGTGATGTTTGGGTGTGTCCCCTGATCTCTAGATCTCTTTTATTTGTACTCTTAGTATATATTTGTACTCTTAGTATATATCTCTTGTACTTTGAGTTTGTTTTGATATAATAAAGAGACGTCTCCTGTTAAAAAAAATACAAAGATGGCAAGGAGTCCCTTGGGTGGAATTGTATGTAGGAAGAAAATATCAGGAGGACAAGGAGGATGGAAACACTGTATAGGGCACATGACAATGAGCCATGGTGGTCGGAGTCGTTGATCTTATCGGAAGAAGACTGAACTACGGTGGCTAAACAAGTTGGCTTGGGGAAATGGTAAATCGTGTGAAGTGGGGGAAAGAAAAGTTGTTTTCCACATGAACGGTAAAGGGTGAGGGCAAGAAAGAGGGAATCAAGGAAAAAAGCAACATACATTATTTACGTGGGATTCACACTTTTGAATGGGCCAATTTTTTTTATAAAAAAACTAGGGGGATAATGGATATGTTGGAATTAGTGGGCTTGGCCCTTAGGGTATTTATGGAAAGATCATGGAAATATTTATCCTAATTCCTAAATCTTTTCCTTTTTTATTCCCTTGTGTATTCTATTTATTCTCCCTCATTGTACCTACTGTAAAATTTATCGAAAAATATCATGGTTTTTGTCTCGGTACTCGGGTTTCCACATAAATTTGTGTGTTTTGTCTCTACTTTCAATATGGTATCAGAGCAGGACATTGAACAAATCCTAAACAACACAACTAGTGATGAAAATCAAACAGAGGAGACAGCCACTAGTTTTAGTGCCGCCATCCCCGCCGCCGTCAATGTTCGGATCAGTGCTGCCATGGACGAATGGTTACGCTGCCTTCAGACAACGCCGGAAAATTTCCTCATCTCTTTTCTAAAGTTGATGTTTCTTCCTTATCTTGTGATGTGTGCATACACGCTAAACAACACCGAGTCTTGTATCCCTCGCAACCCTATAAGCCAACCCGACCTTTTACTATTGTCTATAGTGATGTTTGGGGACCATCCAAGGTCATTACCTCCTCGGGGAAACGATGGTTTGTGACCTTTATTGATGACCATACTCGTCTCACTTGGGTTTTCCTGATCTCCAACAAATCCGAAGTTACCTCCACATTCCAGGACTTCTACCACACCATAGAAAAGCAATTTAATACAAAGATTGCAATCCCACGAGGTGATAATGGTTGTGAGTTTCAAAATCACTCTCTTAATGGGTTCTTATCTTCTACAAAGTTCCCGTGCTTACACCCCCAACAAATGGGCTTGCCGAACGAAAAAATCGTCACCGAAGTTGCTCGTTCCCTTATGATGTCTACTTCTCTTCCTTCCTATCTCTGGGGTGATGTCATTCTCATTGTCGCTCATCTCATCAACCACATGTCTTCTCATGTCCTTCACTTCTAGACACCGTTAGTTTGCCTCAAAGAATCCTATCCTGCCACTCGTCTTATCCATGTTGTTCCCCTTCGGGAAACACTACCTATGTCCATAGCCATGGTCCTAACCAAACTAAATTTACCCTTAGGGCTCAGTGTCACGTCCCACAAAATGACCCCAATTTTTACACCAAAACGTGCCATAAGGTTCCCAAAGCCAAGCCAAGAAGGAGCCAACCATGCCCATTTGACAACCCAACACGACCATGTGACAGCCCACATGTTCCCATGGCACTAGCATGTGCCCACGGAAGGCAGTCCACGAGCACCGCATGCATGTCGCAACACGTGCCCATGACAGCCCATGTGCTTGTACAGATGCACACTCCATGGGCACCATCAGATAAGCGCCAAGCGCCAAGCACCAGCGCCACCCAGATAGCCCTTGTGCACGGGCAAATGCACATGGATCTTTGGCCAGCCTATCAGGCGCACACACAGGCACCCATGCCCACCAAACAGTCGCCCATCACAACCCACACATGGCGCAGGCGGCACACGTGCGCGGCGACGTGCAGCCAGCTCAATGCACGCATGCGACAGACGTGCGCCTCATGTCCAAACAGTCTCAGAAGCTTCTAGAAGGCCCCATACACGCCCATGTGCATGCTGCACCACCCATGCACGGCCCAGACAGCTTCGAAAGGCTATAGAAGGCCCTAGACAGTGCCATAACGTGCTAGAATGGTCCAGACACACCCGAAAAGGCCCTGGAACGTGCTGGAACGTGCTGGAAGGATACCATGACGATCAGGAAGTGTCATGAAAGGTCCAATCTTATCTAGAATGTTCTAGGCTCCATTGTAAATTGCTAAACTATCTTGTAATCTCTAGAATGTGCCTTCGTCGACCTTCTAAGGCCCTAGGTCGGTTGGGAAGGCCTATAAATACTTGGAAGGGCTCTCATTTGTAATCACTTAGCCAAATCTTGTAAGACCTTGTGAAGTATCAAGGAAACCCTTGTAAACTTAAGACCTTGTGAAGTATCAAGATCCATAATCAAGGCATATACATTCCCAAAAGCTCCCTCAAGCTTCCACTCTTGCCAACATTTTCACATATCCTAAGTGCCTTTGTTGCACTAATCAACTTCCGCTGTCATACTTATCTTTGTTTACCTATAGTGCTTGGTGCACTAAACCTCTCAAAGGCTTACTTGGCTACACGGGCATCATAAACAAGCCAAGTGCCACACAGCTGGTTAGCTTGAAAATAACCACGTGACATCAGGCTTGCATGTTTGTTGAGTATCCTCTGCATCAAGGAGCCTATAAATGCTTCCATCCATCTTCAAGTAAGTACTTTGTTACGATGGATGTCACCTTTATTGAAGATCGTCCTTTTTTTCCCGTTAGCATACTTCAAGGGGAGAGTGTGAATGAAGAGTCTAACTATATGCTTCCCTTGGAGTCTACTTGAGTGTTAAGTCACTTTTTATTTCATCAATGAAAAGCTTTCTAGTGTAGTTGCATATGGTTGCAACAAAACAATAATTCATGAACCAAATAGAAACAGTAACAACAAAATGAAAAATGAGTCCTATCCCTTTACTCAATGACTATAAGTATAGTCTAGCAATAACAAGGCAATGATGTGTTTAATTGGGACCATAAAAAAAACCTGTAACTTTGCCTCCTTCGTGTAGGCATGAGCATTGAATATCTCTATTATGAGACCCACGCGATCCAATACAGGTTTATTCCACGCCCACTGCCAAAAAATTAAAGGAGCATACAATCAAGAACAAAGATTATTGCAAGCACACACATATATAATCTGAGTGAAAACACAACATATACACAAACTTTTTTCTCCAAGACCATGAGTGTGTATTTGTTCAAGGTCGAACTAACCGGCTGCAAGAAAATGAATATACACAAGCATACCTCCAAATTCCTTTGCTGACTACCAGAGAGAGTGGCATTTACAAAAATAGCATCGACTTCACTCTGATAAGATTTTAAACTGATAAATATTTAGTTCAATGACCACATCGTACAGCTATTCGCACACAAAGAAACCAAATTACCACTACCTTCGATTCTGCCGCATTCAAATGGCATTTGATGGTGTCCACAGTCCCTGGTCCAAAATATGTATCTGGCAAATATAAAACACAATGAGAAGAAAAAGAAAAAAACAATGACATGATGCAATGGTTAACCATCTGGATCATATGCTAGCCAATTAACTCGACGTGTAAAAATAAAAAGGTCCAGTTCCTACTAGTATCCTTGACACCCAAATGTTATTGGTCCAAGGAGCCAATTACAATATCTGAAGTATGATCTTTCAGCGGCAATTAAATAAACAGTGCAATTTATAAGCAAAAGAAGTGAACAGAATTCAAATCTTTTGGACTAACCAGCGCGAGCCCCTCTTACAGAAGGATTTTGAACTACGACGTAAGGGGGTACATCCTTGTCGAAAAAATCAATATGAAAATAGCCATCTCGTTGTTCTTCTAGAGAATTTGCAAGGCACAAAGCCTCGTTTAGCTTCGCTTGCAGAAATGTATAAGGACGAAGACGAGGTTGAACAACGAAGAGTTTCGGCGGAGCTGTTAGGTCTCTATTGAAAAGAGAAAGGTCGTCGCTATCTTCCTTCTTGTGTTTGGACGAGTGGGAGAACGGAGAAGAGAGAATCAAAATCCGAGAATGCAACAGCTTGGAGGAAGGAGAATTAGATGGCAGTAGACAGCTTGTTGAGGCGGAACATACAGTGTTTACGTAATGGGCGAGAGGGCTGACACGAGGTTGCGATAGAGAGATGATTCTCAACATTTGGAAGAATCGGTCCTTCAGTTTCAGCAGTATCCACACGTAGTATAGCAATGTTCAAAAACTACTTATTCGATCATACATACATTCCTAGATTTTACCCTACCAGAATCAGTACACAAACCAGAGTCAAGTTTTAACTAAAAGGACTGAGTTGGATTGTTAAAGAAAACTAAACACTGCACTCATGATTCAAAATTATGTTTCTCATCTTCTTCTTCAAAAACTCTTCTAATTACTTTCTTCTATGATAATTTATCAACTTAATTTCTTTCAAACTAAGGTTTTAGAGTTTTTGACATTTTGTTTCTCGTAAGAGGAGAGTGATTCTTGAGTAACGAGCTAGGTCATTTGTGGGATGGACTCATTTTTATGTGCCATGTCTTCATTTTTTTCTTCAGCTATATGCCACATCATTTAAAAATTTAACATATCAATTCGAGTCTAGCCACCACCTAATCTCATAATGGCAAATTGTTTTGTTGCGCACAAAAAAAATATTCTTTTTTATTTATTTTTTAAAATGAAAACAAACTGCCACATGGCAGTTTCTTAGCAGCTGCCTTTTTATTTTTTATTTTTTTTTCTAGAAAGCTCTTTCATTTACCTGTCAATTAGCTCACACAATACAAACCCCTTATGCTCATTTTGATTTGGCTACTTCTTTGTATTCAAAGCTCTATAGAATTGAAGGTAGGATATCTACAATGGTTGCAATGCTTTCGTCCATTTATAGTTTCAAATTTTGGCTTTTTCTAGTTGTATTTGTTTTTCTTTTAATGTATTGATTTATCACTGTTTTTCTATCACCTTGTATTCTTTAGCATTATTCTCTTCATTTCTCAATGAATAATGTCAATTTTCCTTTTCCAAAATACGTAAACCAGCATCAAACTGCGATTGAATAACTTGACTTCCAGCTCACAATATGGGTTATTTTGCCTCCCCCTACCATTCCCTTCCAAAGGAAGTTTCTCATAAGAGGTAGCTGAGTGAGACATTTAGAATTAAAAGAAAATGTGCAACGATCCAAAACTGTAAATAAAGATAAAAAGAAGAAGATTGTGTTTCATTCTTATCTCGAAAAGAGTGAGAATTGAAAAATGTGGCGTTTCTTTTCTAACAAAGACCTTACAAAAGTGAATAATGCAAGGAATTTGAGAAAATTGCCAAATCGCTCTCCGACAACAGAAAATAAGGACTCTCCTAATCCTAATGATATAACCCAAGCTTTTTTCTCATTGCCCTCCCTCCTCATCAAGGGAGCTTCCAAATCTGCCCCCACATCCCTTTTTGTCTTTTTTGCTTTTGTCTTCTCCCCCTCTCTGTTGGCTTCCCTTTATTCCTTCTTTATTCTTTATTCTTAATGACTCATTCTTCCTGTTTTTCTCCCCGGAGAAACCTTCCACCAAACTCAAATTTTGACCCTGTTATCGTCATCCAAACATCTTCGAGAATCAGAGTTTAGTTTCTTATATTCTTCTGTTTTCCAAACTTATTAAAAAGGATTGTTTTGGTCGAGTTCATAATAAAACAAAAGCATTGATAATTACAACTGTCATCTCACAAACAAGAGATGTATTTAAGGCATAATTAGTAAAGAAACCAACCAAAGAGCCTCAGCAGATTAAAAGTTCCGTAGAACCAAAGAGACCTGGCAATGCCTCGCCTGCCGAACTTGACCAAACTCTTTATTTTCTTAACTTCAATGAAAATACCAACGGTGTATGTTCATTCCTTTGACCAAGCATTCAACAAAAACACAAAGATCAAGTTTTTGATATCAACATCCATCTCCACATATTTTAAACCATTTAAGCCGTTGGGAAGGGAAAATAACAATGGAGACTTTCAACACAGGCAGGCTAACTATCAAGTGCGTTTGCATGTGTTATTTACCTCTATCTATTTGGAACCCAAAGATAGTTACACAAAATTCTGGTTCGAGTAATGTCATTCTATATACTATATATGCAGCAGCAGAAGAATGAACCAAAATAAGCAGATAGCATCCACAGATGGTCAAAGACTCGAGAAAGAGACTAAAGAGCGGAGAGTTGATTAAGAGTTTCCAGTTAGAAACATTGAAAGAAAGATCCAAGTGTTCCCAGGGACCAACCCTACAGAATCCACCGGTGCATCCACCATAACATCATCAGAGATAAACGACTAAGAGCCTCAAAATGCCATCCACTCTATAAAAAACTAAACAAATATCTCATTCACCAACAACACCTAGTTCAAGGTACAAAAAGGTACCAACTCCACTGCAGAGGATCCATGCACCACCAAAGCCCACAACCCCTTCTGAACATATCTCTATAACCATAATATATATATATGCAATATATATAAATATATCTATCGAGCACCAGACCAATATGGGACGGATGCAGGGAGCATTCAGTTCAGCTGGGCACGAGGAGAGCGAGGACGAACTGGGGTTTTTGATGGGCTCACCCTGCAAATGAACCCATAAGAATTAGAATTGTTATACCTTTCAGGAAAGAAAAAAAAAAAAAACACAACAGGTTTATCAAAATACCCAATTCCGGAAAAGGAAACAAAAATAGTTATAATAACCTTATTGGCAGGGAACCCAACACCACTCCACTACAATTAAGCGCAGCAATTGCACTCTCAGCCTGCAAATAATAAACAAATGAACACACTTTCATGCAAGCTACGGAGAGGTGGTTACAGCCATGAATAACATTCATGTGACTGCATATTCATGCAATTACATGGGTAAAATACCACTGTTTTCCAAAAAGACTTTCAGGGCATAACTAATGATTTGTTATGCCAAACATGAAACACTAAAGTTTCTTAAATGAAAAGGCTCATGTATTAGATGATATTAAAAGATGAAACATGCATTGCAACGATATTTGGCATTGCTGGACAGCAGGGAAATGAAACTTTAAAGACATCAATCAAGAGTTGTACATCATTATGTTTACTGATAGATAAAATAAGTGAAGCAGGTACTCTAAATGCATTCTTTACACCACAAAAACAAAGATATATTGGCGAGTGGTAAATAGAAGAACGACAACAGAATGTTTGATAAGGAAAACCGCATCCATTATTAGGTCCACTGATAAATATGAATCATTTGATAAGCACGCAGGTATAGATGCATTCTCTACCCCACCTACGCAAAGATGTACTGGTGAGGGAGAATGGTAAGAGTAGAACCACAATAAACTAGTTGGTCACATCCACCCTTAACCCCCCAAAAAATAAAAAAACAACATCAACATAAGAGAATAGGAATACCATTGTAAACTCAACAAATGCTATACGAGTGGAATGATGATAATCTCCAAGTAGCCTAAGGCGCTGAACCTACACATGGTTAAAAGATAACATGGATTGAATCAGCCAGAAAATGTGAATGAAAGCATTGTAAAGTGTAAAGAGAATCTAATAAAGAGTCTGAAGGGATACAACATCTATAATACGAGAAAGTGCAAACCTCTCCACATAGTGATTCAAAGAACAACTTGACCTCTGCTTGAGTAACCTGCATGACATAAAAACAATCAGTATGGCAATCAACAACATTGAAGTTCTTTCATCTCCTCCTCTTCCAAAAAAAAATAAATAAGTCCCCAATAACATTCAGAGGTTTCTCATTTCCAAACCTACCTTCTTGTCAATATTTGTACAATAGATAGTTCTTGAGCACATCTCACGTTCGTCGTCCGACTATAAACAATAAGACACAAGAAAGCCAATTTCAAGAGTAGTAGAGAATAAATTAAACTGAGTTGATAGCATCACTAACAACAGAATGCAGTAAAAACACATGAATGCCATTGAGCGCAGTCAATTACCCTGGGTAAGAAGTCAGGATTGACCGGTGCTATTGCAGTTTTCGAGGGGAGAACTCTGACTGGGTAGAAACCAAGCACTGTCCCCGAAAGATTCAAGGAAGCCCTTGCACCCTCTGCTAGCATGAAGTAAATTAATATGATAGCAAGTAGGAAATGCATCTGCGAATATACTGAAGATGGGATTGTACCTTCATCAGTGAACTCAATGAAGGCAAAATGAAGAATGGAGTTGGGATCACCACAGATACGACAGTCAACAACCTAATGAAGACAAAATAGCTAGCAGTAAGATGCCAAAAGTCATATCAAATGGGGAAAAATAGAAAAAAAGAGAATATCCAGTCACCTCTCCACAGCTAGCAAAGACAGTAGCAAGTAGCTCTTC